>NC_071981.1:55636-130174 GCF_026283585.1 Hylaeus volcanicus | reverse complement strand
CCTCGGACAACATTTTCGCTAAGGAAAAAGTTGTTTCAAATCATCTCCCGAACCATCTCTTTCAAGGTGTTACAACATTTTTGGGACACCCTGTATATGTATATAGTTTCACGAAAAGTACTTTCATTCTTAACCGTGTGAATTGAAAACCTTTATTTTGTATTTCTGCTATCGATCTTCGAGCCACTGTGTACGGTATAAGTTCATGGTAACCACTAGAGATGGCGAGAAAAATCACTAACGGTGATCACACAATCACGATCGCAGTCGTCATTAAACTTCGATCACGACCGTGATCCAGAAGCTGGCGTTTCAGGAGCGGTTCATGCTAACCCTTTGCACTCTGCACCAATCTCGTTGCAAAACATGCGAACAGGAATCGCATTACATAAAACAGTTTAACTTTGGAAACGTGTCGTTTTTGCTATTATTAGACTTGATTATAAATTCTTCTAGCTTTCGTGATGCGGTGACACCACTACAAACATAAATCCTTTATGGTGAACTTAGTAAAGTTAGCACCCCCAAATGCAAATTTTGATAAAAATCAAATTACATTCGTTTGTCCACGATTTGTCCACGTTTGACCAACCACAATTTTCATTTGTCCACCTTTCAGAAAAAAGTTACACCACAAACAAGCCATTTGAAGTCAACACACTTGTATAGACCTTTTTTAGGCTTTCCTTAAAAAATGTGTCTTTCCACATTTTGTCCACTAATGTTTTTCGTTTGTCCAACAAGTATTTTCGTTTGTCCACCCTCCAGAAAAAAGATACACTTCAATTAAGGAGAAATTGCCAGCGATACGCTCGGTTGCGGGTCATTTGTGTTCGTTTTATCAATTTTGTAGCTAATTATTTCTGTCTGCGCAGAACCACTAACGTTATTTGTTTTTTCAATTAAAGTTTTCGTTTGTAAAGTAAGGCAAAGACATAGGAAAGTTATGCATAGATTAGGAAAATGTAGTATCGCTACTTACACTTACGTATCATGTTCATCAATTTAATAATTATTAAGGTGAATATGTATGTGATATATACCGTTGGATGCAAATTAACAGTTAAAATGCAGAAATTGTTTGTGTAATGGCTATTGCAGCATTCTATTTATATTTTAATTATTTCTCTTTCAATAATATTCATTTATGAAGTGTGTGAAGTGTATCTTTTCTCTGAGGGATGGACAAACGAAAATACTTGTTGGACAAACGAAAAACATTAGTGGACAAAATGTGAAGGGACACATTTGTTAAGAAAACCTTAAAAAACGGTCTATATAGGTGTGCTGACTTCAAATGGCTTATTTGTGGTGTAACTTTTTTCTGAAAGTTAATCAACCACAATCAGACGCGATCACGAACAATCACGAATCACTGTGAAAAATCATCGTGATTGAGAATGAACGTGATTGAATCACGAGTGATTCAAAAGTAGCAGTCCACGCCATCTCTAGTAACCACGAAAAAAAAGAGAAAATTCGAAACGTGCACGTGTAAAACACAAACTGGAAGATATCCTCGCTCGACGCTTTCAAGGTTCGCAAGAAAAAGGGCAGAGTACAGACGTGTTCGCGATTTTCGCTAGCTCTCCCCATTTTCGTCGCGATCACGGTGATTTCGAGGAGACGAAATTTCCAAGTTCCAACTGTTGCGCAAATCGTCGGGCGCAAACGCAGTTTCGGGGGCGTGGCGAGCAACGAAGGGCTCGGAAGCGGCCGATAACATGCTGTTCTCCATTTTCACTCCCTTTTCCCCTTCGATTTTACTGCCTACCTCCTGGTAGGCAGTTCGTCGGAATCCAGAGCCGTGGATCGTGTCACGAGCAAAACAGAGCCGATGATCGCGAGGGGGTGAAAGGCCGTATCCCAGAAAAGCCCTTGCTCCAGCGTAGAATCCGTCTGTAATCCGAGATACAGAAGTCTGCTTATCGCGACTATCGTTTAAAGCCGTATCACTTGTCTTACTTTAAACTTAAACGGTTCTTTCATTCTCGTTTCGTCCTTTATTCTTGTCGTATATCGTCGCTAGTCAGCTACACACCGTTACACGCCGCGCACAATCGAAACCGTCGTTCGTCTATTTTTCACATTTTCTCGTCGTGCGAACGCAATAACCTAATATCGCGAACTAAAGAATGATGAACGTTGCGCGACGTTCGCAACATTGATCCGTTCTTAAACAGTCGCGTACACTGTTCTTCGACGACGTACGGAAATATTTGGTAATAGAATGCGCCGCACGAATAGAGAACGTCGCGAATGGTGATAAGAACATGTTCTTCCGGGTCCTGGGCTCGAGTCACCAAGCAACACGCAAAGTGCAAGGTGGTTCCGCGGCGATGCACTTATGCGCTATGCGACAATGAAGAAAAAGTGAACAAACTTGTGGGAAAATAAATTTTCGATCGATCGTTACCGTCGAATCCGTCGCCGATCGCGCGGAAATATTCGTAATTCTCGATTTTCCAGCGGAACAGTACCTGAAAACTCGTTGCCATACGAAATCTTGTCATGGTAAGCGATACGAAACGTCAGCTACTCTGATTAACCTTTTCTTTTGCGTTCGTTCGCTGGTTAATTCGTTTACGCTAAGAATAATCGCGACACAACCGCGAACGATTTCGTAAAAATTAGGGTGCAAGCACCGCAATTAACGAATGCCTAGGAAATTCTTGTAACGAGAAATCAAATCATTCCTAACCTCGAAATGACGGCTTTCAGGATGTGTCCGCGTTCTTCGAGGATACTTTCGACGTTAAAGATTGGATCAACAAAACGTTCAAGACCGCCGAGGCAGAGGAAAACAAAGATGTAAGTTGTGTAGCGTTACAATGATCTTGACTGCACCGAACCTCCTACTTGCTCAGACTTTTCGAATTTCAACTGCACTGATGCAGTCAGTAAACTAACGGCTTCCATTGCAACGCGATCAATGACATCGCGTGCCTTTTTTGAAGATTATTTTCTACCGTGTCGCGAACGACGATATGGCCCTTGCGATCAACGAACGGCATAAGAGATCTATCGATCGTAGTTTTACGCGGAAACTGTTACGTCAACAACGAAATCGTCAGTGTACATCAATTTGCACTATTGTTTAAATTAAGGATTATTTAAAATAAAATTACGAAGCTTCCGAGTTCAAAAACCGAGCCAAGCATTATTATTTAACTATATTTAGATCTTTGACTTACATCTTCTTTGTTATACAAAAATTAAATCCATTACCTTGAATAGACAAGAAGTTCATATTTCTTTAAAAATGTTATCGAATTAGGCATTCGTTTCATCCTTGGTAATGAAGTTGCAATTATACGTGCAACAAGTTAATGGAGCTTTAGAGGAGACTAGTCAATCTGTTCTTTCGAGTCTGCCAAGGGTTCTAAGGGATACACAGCTTTTGCAGCAAGAAGCTTTAGCTTTGAGAGAAAAAATGGTTGCTGTTAAAGAAGAAATTGAAAAGGTCTTGTTTTTAATATTCATCAATGGATCACAAGATGTGTGCAAGATATATCTTATACCAATGGTATTTATTAAACAGGTAGAGAAAGACACAGCATCGTCTATGGCAACCTTAGAAAGGATAGATAGGATAAAAACAGACTTGGAAGTTGCTAAGCAGGGTTTACACGAGGCTGACAATTGGAGTGTCTTAGCCAATGATGTTGAGGAGGTATATACGGTAGACCAAAGGAAAGAATGTTGCATAGGTTTCTGTTACTATTAACATTTCAGGTATTCGAGTCAGGAGATGTAGAAGTTATTGCAAATAAATTATTTAGTATGCAGAAGTCACTGGCAATGCTTGTAAATGTTGTTGATTATGAAGACAAAAAGTTACAATTAGAAGGTTTAAAAAATCGATTAGAAGCAATGGCTAGTCCAAAATTGGTTCAAGCATTTACTGCTGCAAATTTGGGTAAATTTGATGAATTACATAACATATTTCGTAATTTTGTAGAATTTACACCTAATGTTTACATTATAAAATGTTTAGAACAATCCAAAGTTTATGTGGATATTTTTAGTAAAATGGAACGTCTACCACAACTTCTTAAGTATTATCACAATTGTTTGAAAGTATCGTTAGCGCAAGAATGGCGCAGAACTATCGAATTGGCACAGGATGAAAATGCAACGTACTGGCTACACAATTACTACGATAAACTACTATCTAGCTGGCACGATCAGGTAGTTCTTTTATCTGTGAATTCGTTATTACTATCTGGCCAGATTCGATGTTATATTTTTTTTAAGTACCATATTTGATAAAGGTTAAGTGGTGTCATCAAGTATTTCCAAATACTTCGATCGATGTTCTAATCGAAGTATACGCCGATCTTCTGAGAAATTTAGATCCAGGCATTCCAGAATGCATAGAAGCAGTTTTAAAGCAACATTCGACTGCTATGCAGCTCTCTCAATTGCTCGAACTTAAACAAATTACAAGACACTTCGCGGTAAATCTCAGCGGTGCGATCGAGGCATCGTCGCATGGAAAATTGGAAAATCAGAAATTACTGTTGCTAGCGCAAGCGATATATGCACCTTATGTACCGTATGTCACGAAATATAATGTTTACGAATCTGCACAACTGGAACATCGGCTTCAGTCTATGGATCGTACACAAGACGATTTAAGCGAAACGATTAATGTTCTTTCTCTCACTATTTCGAGAGTAATGGAATATGCAAGCGAGGCTAATAAAAGATGCAACATTTTTACGGACGGCTGTGGGTATCCTGGTTTATTAAAATCATTGAATGTATGTTGTTTCGAGTAAAATTTTGCCGTGGAAAAATTGTCGAATATGTATAATAAAAATATTCCCTATTTTCATAGAATTATTTTAACAAATATCTTGAAAAATATCAAGCTGCTGTGAGGCAATTAGAACGCAAAAAAGTAAAACACGAGGATTGGAATCTATTTCAAATGTGTCTCACTTTTATGCAAACTATAGGTAATGCATGATATTTTTAGCTACTTTTTATAAATTTACGATCAAATGTATATCTATATGTAAATTAATTTAGGCGATCTTTTGGGCCAAGTTCAACAGTTCGAAAAGTCCTTAGTAATCGATATAACCGAAGCTAACAACAAACTGCAAAGTGCAACAAGTAGTGTCTTCAATCAGTACAAAAAGTTACTTTTAAATCCATCGAGTCAAACTGAACTAGAGAACCTTGTTGCATCTTTTCAAAAAGGTAATACTAACCAAGTAATAATATCAGGTTTCGATTAGGAAGTTACCACATAACATTATCACAATTATTTCCTTTACAGAGGAAAAAACTATTCTTGATTCAATAATAAAGTCCATACATAAACTCTGCTCAGATTTGCATCATGCTACGTACGAAGTGATTTTTGCTCCTATTTTTACTCAATTGTTACTAGTACAAAAGGCACCTGCATGGTCAACAGAATTTAATAAAATGACTCATCTAAGCGCAGATTTACCTGATTATAGTTTTGCACCTCAGGAATATATAACTCAGGTTGGACAATATTTGATGACATTGCCACAGCATTTAGAACCATTCCTGCTAAGAGAAAATCCAAGTTTAACTCAAGCATTAAAAGCAGCAGATCCACAATACGCACAGGGTTTAACCGAATCTGGATTCACTGGTATTTTGTTAGATATTATTGCTAAAGGGATGTGTCAAATGTTTCTAGATCAAACTTTAGGAATTTGTCACTTGAGCTCTGCTGCATGTAAACAACTTGCTACTGACATAGGTGTGTGGAGTAATGCATTATATAAATAAAAAGTAAAATATACTCGTGTTATCAAATTAATCATTAAAACTATATTATAGATTACCTTGGCAATGTGTTAGAAGAACTTGGTCTCTCCTTGTCAGAAAATCTACAACACATGTCTCTCTTACTGAGATTATCACCGGAAGATTATCAAAGCGGCAGCTCCGGATGTAATGCCAGGGTTGTAGCTGCTGTTAGACAGATGCGACATATAACATCTTCTGGTTGACCATACCAAAGGATGGGCAACCAAGATGCAGATCGTATAAATGTACACCAAATACCTGTTGCGGTAACTATAATTCAGTGATTTATTCATACAATCTTTTGTATAAAAGATTAATACATAAACAAAAGTCTACATATTTCGTGTATAAAGAATTATAATACCTCAGTATAAACAAAATATATATTTATATGATTTTAGAAACCATCGTTAAATTTTTATTTTACCAGTTACCTGTAATAGCCCGACGCGGGTGCTAATTCTAATAGATTTGTACTCTTTGTTTTCATAGAAAAATATTCTTTCATCTTAAGTAAAAACATATACTTAAATACTCCTTCCTTTAATGCGCGAAAGATTTAATTACGTAAAATATTTCTATTATCAATTGCAAACACTTTATATTAGAAATATACTTCTTGTTAAAGAAATAATAAGTATATTAGAATCCCCGATTTATTATTCCTGCAATATGGTATCTACGATTATGTTTATTGCATCTTCCATAGATCTGAAATGAGAAGAGTATCATCTCTGTATTTTTACTGATAATATAAAATTGAAAATTTGTTATACCTGTCAAAGGGAGTGTCGTAAGACCATTCGTGGTTGTGTGTTTTCAATGATAACGTTATGTTTTTAAGTTTATTGATAAGTGTCTTATCAGATGACTTAACCATTTTATGAATTATTACTAGAGCCGAAAGCGTGTCGATCTGAAATATAACATTACGTGTAGTAAGTTATGTAGGATAGTAATACAAATAAACAGTCCAAACATACACACTTTTGTATAATTTGTTATTGTTTTTGTTAACACCTGAACACTCAATGGTTGGTATTTTTTTGTAATGAAAATGATTTTCAATATCTTCGTTGCTAAGTATGGGAAATTTGTTATTAAAATATTTTCCTTCGTAATAGGTTTGTTTTGGAGTGTACTAGTCATGTTTATGCTTATACTGCTTATTGCAGTGTTAAGCATAAAAGTTATATATGGGAGACACATTCTCTGGTCATTAAAAGTGCTCTTAACAACAGTAAAATATTTTTGTGTCAATTCATGCAGTATTCTTAAATTCTGTAACAATACATAAGATACTTCAATGCGAATACTACCTTTTTTAAATCTAAAGTAATGGAGTAAATACTTACATTTGTTTGTTTGGCCAGGATATTTTCGTCGCACTTGGTTAAAGTAACCATTACAGTGCATACAAAATTTGGAACAATAACTTTTAACAAATTTGGTTCTTGGTTTTCATAAGCCATTTTGCTAAAATCTAACAACTTCATTGATGCATCAAACGCATCATTTAAAAAAATTACACCTCTTGCCATAGTTAGACATTTACAATATAAAAGTACAATATCACAACATAACTTTGGAGTACTATTGCATTCCTTTAGCAGCAAATTTAACATATGAAAAGTACATTTCATTAAATCTATACAAATTTGATGACTGTCAGTATCCACATCTATGTGTGGTACTATTTCCCTAAGTTAAAAATGCAATGCAAATTATGAAGGTTTTTAAAATACACTTGAAAATAAGTAATTTATTTACATACTTTGTAATCCACAGCAACATTTCCGTAATATATTCGGAAGCATCGAACACGTCTTCCTTATCCAGCATGGAGACCATTGATATGTATTCATTAAAAAACCTCACAACTAAATCTTTGGATATTACGTTATTTATATTGTAGTCGTTCTCTAGTTCTTTATGTATGAAAGTTCTCCATTTATGTAAACTCTCCCAAAATTTGAGTACATCTTGATGATATTTATTCATTACGACTGATCGATATTCATCATGCAGTAAATGTTTTAAAATACGAAGACTTAACTCTAATCCCCTTTCGTTAATTTTGAAGACATCTGAGTCATTACAAGTGCCCTAAAGTAATTGTTTATTAGTGCCACGTTATATTACGAACGTATGCATTACGTAATACCTGTACCTCATTAATTTGTATATTAATATTTAAAGACTCCATGAAAAGATTTGTTAGTGCAAATAAAACCGCTTGTCCTTTATTCCACTTTAGAAGAACATATATAACTGTAAAAATTGTATCATCAGAGATAACGGGATCATACAATTGTTGTTCTAACATCTCTAAAATTTCACTTCTATTGAGAAAAAACTTTGGCGGTATCAAAGAAAATAAAAATATCACTGAATCGTTTACCGGAGTTTCCTGGAAAGAAAATCATATACATAAAAAATATTAATATTAAAGATTAATTATGTAAAAATTACCTTAAAATATGTGAAAAATTGTGGCAGAATATTGGCAATTAATTGTAAAACTTCTATCTCTTCCATAGTGAAATTTTCTTCATCTATGGTCTTTAGATTTGCTACTAAAAGCATAGCAATAACGTCAATATATATTTGAACATCTCTGTAACTATTGGGATCACTCTCCACTTCGTTCACATTTTCTGTTAAAATAAAGATAATCAATTATTCGAATGTAATATTTAATACAACTATATATGTTATTACCATCTATGCAATTATTTTCGTCATTATTCAGTTTAGCTTTCTTGCTACGTGTACTCTGTAATATTTTCGTGGAAGGCAAACATTCCATTTCCTCTTTTATCATAGGTAAAATGGTTTTGATAAGCTTTACAGATACATTCCAGTTTATAATAAATTTAGAATGAAGACAAAATCTCCTAATTGCCTTTATATTATTTCTTCCTATGTAGACAATTTCTTCTGTTATTTTACGATTGTCTATATCGTCTAAAGAAATACGCTTCCAAAGAAGTTTTATTAATTCCACTAACAAAATAGTGTCTTCGGTAGTCTAAAAATATGTATAAAATAACATTCATTATTATCTACGCTTATAAACATTTACACGTTAGCTGAATGCTCATATACCTCTAAACGATCGAGAATGTACGTCAGTGGTACAATATCCCAGAAAGGCATTCCAAGTTGATTTTGTGCATGCCATAGGAGTTCGATTAGGGCTTCTAATACAGATTTATCTTCATCATAAATACTTTGTGCAAAATTTGGTAGAAAATCCCTAACTATTCTGTGAGATCGGTCCTTAATTAATATTTTCTTCAAGCCAATGAAAACGTTTGCTCTCGTTTCTGGGCTACTCGAACATTTTGTATAATTTAGTAATATAGATAACCAATCGCGAATAATATTCTTTGGAACACAGCTCCAATGTTTTTCTAACATTTGAAAAAGACCCTGATAATGTTTGGAGTTGTAAAAAATTAGTGATCAAATAAACAGTTGTTAAGACATATTTAAAAAAGCTTGATAAATCAGGGATAAAAGTTAGCTTACATTCATGGTAACATTGCACACTTGATAATTAGGATCTTTCAAGAGATCAGTTATTGTGTTATAATACTTTTGAAGGTAAACCGTGTTTCTACTTTTTGCAGTATATGGATAGTGTATAGAGTTTGTCACAAAAAGAATTTCTACTGCATTACATCTAATGTAAGAACCAGGAGCCTGTGAAAGAGATTGTATTTATCGTTTATCATAAACTGAATGTATTATTTTTCCATTAATACCTTCAAGTGTTCCCAAAGTAAAGGTTTACATTGATTGTGAATCATTAGTCTTACTGCTTGATTTTTGCTCTCGTGAATGGCAGTAAGTAATGAAAGCAGATTTTTACCAAGCTCTCCTCTTCCTGCTGGATTTCTATGTGCACGGAAACAATGGAAAATAATATCCCTTAGACAATTTTCAGCAATGAATTTTTTCAACTTTGCAGATGCATTTAACCATCCTGTTGTATACAAGTCTGCATACAAAATAATGTCGTTGCGTCCTATATCCTGTAATACTACCTTCACATTGTTATGTATCCCCTAAAAAATCTTAATGTTAATTCTATTTCATACACAAGTGATATAAATATATATAATTATAATCTTCACCAATATATGTTGCTCCCCAAGCGTAAGTAAATATAACATTAGCTTCTGACCTTCTTCAAGTGTCATCACAGATTTCTCACGAACAAGTTTAAGTAATTCTTGTACATCTTCTATAGATTTCAATAACTTGAGTGTGAATCTTATGTCATACAAACGTTTTATGTGTTGCTAAAAAGTCAATCAAGGAATTATTTTAATATCATTTGTATATTTATATTATATCTATTTAATATATAATTACCAATGAAGATTTGCAACCTTTAATGAGATATTTCACTGCATTAATTATCACTTTTTCCTTCCATGCCATATCTAATTTCCACCATTTTTCCAATAGGTAGGATATTTCATTTTTAGCCTTAGAAAGTTTTTACTTCCAATTAATTAAAAAAGAAACAATGTTAAATATAGTGTATTGTAAGAAAACACCAACCTGTTTGTCCTTTATACTTGGTAATACAATGGAATGTAATAACATAATATTTTGCAACAAAATACTTGGTATAAATGTTCGTCTTACAATTGTTTCAAGCGCCATTACAGTTATAGTACGAATCAATTTAATCATAAGGTTATATTCCTGAAATACATAAAATTTGTTAAATGAAGTAAAAGTTATAAATGAGAATAGTTAAGTTTGTATAAATGTTCCTACTTTCACATGTTTATTTTTGTTTTCTGATGATTGCGTACATAATTTTTGAGCTTCCAATAGTATGGCTTTCGTATGTTTCCATAGCTCACAAAGTTCATCTTCTGATAATACCACAATGTTTTTCACATTATGATTCTAATAAAAAAATTCATTGTTAATAGTTTGTGATTACATTATGCAACCATTAAAATATATCTTGATAATCAAAAGTTTGATGAAAGGTTATGGTAAACACTTCTGAAGTAAACCAATATTGTCAATAACAAAGTATAATTCTTTAATATTTATAAATACCAGTTTATCACATATGCTGCTAGCAGTTGCACCTTTGCTTTTTAAAATACGAAACAATACTTTATCTCTCATGAATCCACGTTGTTGCAACATGTTTCTTAAAAATATGATTACGACTCTATTTATTAAAATTATATTTACGTCAACTCTGTACGCATTTTATTATAATCTGAAATAAAAACAAAATATACAATTTACTGCAATCACATTCGATAAATTTTATTCGACGATAATAAACTAACAAGAAAATGCGAATTATTTTAAGTTAACTTATACTTTCTCGCATTGTTATGGGTACATAATTGCATATAACGCGTAATCTGCAAATCCTCGATATAGAGAATTGCAATTTATCCTTAATAAACATACAAGTGCACATGTTTTCTATTGTATGTACACAAAAGCTTTAAAAAAAAAAGACGTACGGGAATGGTGAGAATTTCACTTCGCGCATATCCAATATCATCGGTTTATCATTGCATAACATTAAGTATAATGATAAAAACAATGAACTCTTGCACTTTCGTACGGTATTTATTATAAAACTCAATTTTTATAAATAAAACCTTCACTTATATTTATTACTTCATGAAAATCGCCATATTGATTTAACAGTTCGTCAAATTCAACATGATTTAGTTCAGGTGTTTTTCGAGAAATGAGTTCCCGACGGGAACAAGTACTGTTGCGTGCATTTATAATTATTTATTAAACAATAAGCATAATTTAGGTAGCGTTGTCCGATTTCTAGGAAAAACGAGAAGTTCATGTTATCGACCGTTAAAATGTGCCTTCTATCGCCATCTGTTGCGATATCTGCCGTATTTTGGCGTCAAATAAATTTTGAAATACAAACATGGAGTAAACCCGCAACCGTTATGAATGCGACGATCTCTAAACAAAACGTAAACTCGTAATTTCTGTATCGTGCTTCCGTACACTTTCGTAATGAGTAGATACGCATTTGTATACCGTCCTAGAGACTCGTGCAAACAGTAGTAGGATAGTAGGTTTATCACATTATTTGTTAAATAAAGGTTACGAACGAATCTTGAAAAGTTTGGCGTGCACGCGAAACGAAATGTATCGTTCAGTATTGTCAGATTACATCGAGTTCGTTTACGAGATTTGTATAATTACTGTCATACGTGTAGTCTAGTCCTAGTCGATACGATAAGCATCAATTAAACGGGTTAAAGTCGAAGGTCCTTCGCAAGTTACAAATGAAAAACAAAAATGGATTTCGAATGTAGAGAGAAAGAGTTCCAGGAACGTTACAAAAAGATTTGTGGAAAGGGGCGATTATCTTCGAAATATGAGACTCAAGAGGAAGCAAAAACAGAAACAGCTGGAGCTGGGGGTGTTGGAGCATCCACAAAAGAGAAGGAGAAGTTGGAAAAGGAGCTGAATACAGCAAAATTTGATCTGGCTGTGATAAGGAAGAGCTTAGGTAATTTTTATCATAGAGGCTTGTTAGTGGTGATATGTTTGTATGTGTAATGAAGAATTTTTGTGTGTAGTGTTTTTACCTTATCTTGGTTCGTTAGTGGAATATGCTTCTGTCTCTACATGTATTCCACTGAGGACAGTGGACTAATTTTATGAAATTTGATGAATTTTGTGTTTGTAGGCAGTAACAAGAGTGCCCTTGACATAGAAATGGATAATTCCTCTAAAGATACGTCCTCTTCCATGTTCGAGTTTAAATTTCGTAAGCATCATTCAGCGCAGTCTGACAAATTTTCTAAGGAGAAAAGCGAACTGGAAGCACAATTGGATAATAAGAAGAAGGAACTCCAAGAAAAACAGAAAAAAATATTTGAACTTCAAGACAAAGTCAGCCAAATGGCATGTTTAGAATCTCAACTTGAGGAAAAAACAAAGAGATTGGAAGTATTTAGTAAAGAGAGAGAGATATTGGAAAGAGAATTAATTGCAACAAGGTCAGAACTAAATGGAATAAAGAGAACATTAGGTAATTGATGATTTACAAAACAATTTCAATACCACTACATTAATCAAAACAGTAGTCATGGAATATATATTCATTAGCCTATGACTAAAAGTATACTTTACTGTGTATCACCTTGCTTAATTAAAATATCTAATATGTAATTACTAAGATATTTGAATTCAATAAAATAATCAGTATTGTAATACATTTAAACATGTTAGTAATCGTAGCTGGAAAAATGTCTGTACATTACATACATGAAATGTAAACAATAAATATTTTATAACGACAGAGCTGGAACGCCAAGAAAGAAGAGATTTAGAAACCAGGGCTCTTAGTTTAATAAAAGATGCAAAACGTAAATGGGAAAATGCAGAGAGGGAAAAAGTTGCACAACTAAATAAACACATTGAAGCTCAAACCACAAGAATTACAGAATTATGCACGAGCAACAATGAGATGAGCTCAAGGTTACAGAGAACAGAATGTGAGCTTCAAACTACAAATGCAGAATTATATAAGCTTAGGGTATTTCAGGTTAGTTACTCCTGCATATTAATTGTGATTTAAATACTGTGTGATAAAGTTTTATTTATCTATAATGTTATAGACGTAATAAATACAGAATAACTGAAATAATTTTTAACCGACTTCGAAAAGGAGGAGGTTATTCAATTCGACATGTATATTCTTTTTTTTTTCTAAGAAAGGATACAATCATATTATTATTTTCTTAGATGCAATATAAAGAATCTCTAGCTAAGACTAGAGAACTTAGTCGTCAAAGCGTCCAGGGTGTTGAAACTAAGCTAGAGGAAATAGCTACACGAGCACACAATCAGCTAGCTGAACTGAGAGCAAAGTTAGATTTAGAGTCAGCAAAAAATACAGATTTAGAGGCTAAGCTAAGAAATGAACAAGATTCCTACCACTGTCATCTTTCAAGATTAAATGTTGCTTTAGAATTAGCGCAAAACGAATTAAAAGACTGTCAGGAACAGTTGCGCAGCATACAAGCTACGATACCGGCGAGGGACGCCGAAATAGAAACTTTAAAAACACAATTGCAAGAAAGATCAAAGCAATTAGACAATGTTACTGTATCGGAACAAACGGTGTCCGCAATGCAACAGCAATTGGAGAGGTCACAGCTTGAGAATGAACAGCTGAAGCAACAATTAGAAGTATATAATTAATATTAATTTTACCCTTGCATAACAACATATCTGTACAAGTTCTTATTTTGTAAATGTAAATGCTATTTAAAGGTAATGAAGTCCGACCTGAGCGAAACTGTGATGAATTTGGAACAGAGTGAAGCTCTTGCCATGAATTTGGAACAAGCCGCGCAAGACAAAGCTGCGCTACAGAAAAGGTTACAGGATTCTCTTGAAAAAGAAGGTATGTTTACAAGTAATTAATTTTTCCGAACCTCGATTAAGGAAACTTTTTATATGTTTGTAGAGGTGCATATGCGTAAAGTTGGTGATTTAGAAGAATTACTGCGGCGCTTAGAACGTAGCGTTACCAAATTGGAAGTAGAAAATGCTACTCTTAAAACTGAAACCATACAACCATGTACCAGCACGGTGCCCAAAAGAGAATCGAGCACATCCAATACTCATTTACAAGAACAAATACAAAAGCTAGAACAGGAACTTCAAACAATGCGAGAAAGTATAAACGCGGAACGTCAAACAGCGAAGCAAGCGCAGATCAGTTTATGGAAAAAAGAGAAGGAATTATCGGATGCAAATTTAGACAAACGAATTGCGTTGAGAGAGAGCAAAAGGGCGGAGGATAAAATCAAAACGTTGCAAAAAGAAAATCAAAAATTGTCAGAGAAGTTGGATCATAAAATTAAAGAAGAGGAAGAGAAGTCTAGGAGGTTGCTTAAAGAATTAGATAGCGCGAAGGCATCATTGAATGAGATAACAAAGGAATCCTCTAGAAACCAAATGCAAGCAGATTCCGCTCAGAGAGTAAATATTTTTAAACATCGAATCTTTATACTTTCCGTTCTTGAATTTATTTCAATTGTCATTTAATTTAATTAATATAATTTTGCCATCTACGCTATTTTTTATTTTATTTTTTTTTTTTTTTTTATTTTGTTATACTATTTTGTTTCAATATAGACCTTGACTCAGGCTAACCGTCAAATGGAAGAGCTTCAATCTTCAAGCGCTGCACTACGCAGAGAATTAGACTCAGCGCGCAAACAAGCAAGAACAAGTCAAGACAAGGTCGACAGTTTGAATACCGAGAACAGACGTTTGGCACAAAAGGTTGCGAAACACTCCGAAGAAAAGAGCGAATTGGAAACCAAGATAGAAAAGCTGGAGCAAGAAATTAAGGGCAACGAGTTGAACATCGAACTTCTGAAAGAAACGTGCACAGTACTCGAGGAGCAACTAATGGATTACGAGAGGTTGACGAGCGATCACGAAACGCGGGAGAACATACTGATTCAAGATAAGATGAAGCTACAAAAAGATTTGGAAGCGGTCGAAGCAAAACTACGCGAATCGCGAGCCGCTCAGAACCAAGAGAAATCTTTGCGTCTATCAGCGGAACGTAATTTAGAGAGACTCGAGTCAGAGACCAGCGATATAGAGAGCGAGAAGAACAGCTTGATAGCTCAGAGGGATCAGTATAAAAGGCTTGTGCAAGAACTGAGTGCTCAAGTAGAGGAGTTGACAACTAAATGCGGCGAACTGGAATGCGATCTCTCCGAAATGAAGCGTACATTAGAGATGGCTAAGGCTGAGGCAAGAATGGTCAAAGAAGAAAGCAGTCAGCACTTGACGAGATTTCACGAATTGAAGGAAGCGAACTTCGCGCTTATGAATGATCTACAGAACAGCGTAGACCAAGGCCAAGAGCTTCGGATGAGGATTGCGGAGCTGGAAAGCATTTTGGAAGAAATGCGACAGTTCTACCAGGAAAGGGAAGTGAAGGCTGAAAGCACCAGGCAACAGCAGACAAAATTGATAGATTACTTGCAGTTCAAATTGGAGGAATGTAGTAAGAAGAAGAAGACGGTATGCGACAAGATACTTGGCACTAAACAGAAGGAAAATGTACCACCTATGGGAACGGGAATGCCTGTCGGTTACAGGGAGTTAGAGAACCAGCTGGCGAAAGAGCGAGCGAAAGTTAAAACATTGACCGAACAGTTGTTGGCGCTGAAAACAATGCACGCTTCGACCTCTGCACCCACGTCTCCTACAGCACCAGAGATGAGGAGTGCTCGTTACGCGACAGAAAAGTCGATCAGTTCGTTGTCCAAACGGTTGTCGCCCCAGAGGATGGGGCACAACATTCCTCATCGATTCGAAGTGGGTCTACCAATGCGGGCAGGAAAGTGTTCCGCCTGTTTGGATTCCATTCAGTTCGGTAAACGCGCCGCTATTTGCAGCGAATGCCAGGTAATGACGCATCTGAAATGTGCGGTTACCGTTCCAGCCACTTGCGGCTTGCCGGGTGGTTTCGCCAAACAGTTTGGCAAAAGTTGGAGGAACAGTGACGAGAGCTTGTCCACGTTGTCTGGAAGCGTTCAAACATTAGCCATCGATCAACCGGATAAGCCAGACAGAGTAAGATATTGTGTCGAATCTTTTGAATAAGAGTATCCTGCAGATATCCGTACAAACTTTACCAGTATGTTCTCTGTTTAACTAAAGACGTTTATAGTTAATGATATATTCAACATAGAATACATTGGCAAAATTTGTATGGAAATTTGTACGATTTTATATAATAACTTGTATTACCGATTCAGGATGTATGCGATGTCCCAAGTAAGAAAGACGACGTAACCATGGAAGGCTGGATAAAGCTCCCGGAACGCTCAAAGACCTGTTGGGAAAGAAAGTACCTCAGATTAGAAGGAACGTGTTTATGTACTTATGAACATCAGCCATCTTTCGGAATGTCGCCCGTGAATCGCTTGGATCTGACTGACAAGGATGGATTCACTGTAATGGATACTGTACAGCAACCGGATGTAATGGGAACAGCTAAGTCGGACATACCGTTTATCTTCAGAGTGGAATCTAATTCACCGACTACCTGTTGGCCAACGTTTCGATTAGATGTAATGGCTTTGAGTCAGACCGATAAAAAGAATTGGTTGAAGGCGTTGAAGTCTGTTACTAGTCAAAATCGTTCGAGTAACATTCATAAAAACGAGAGATATCAAATTATATTAAGATTAGAAAGAAATCAAGTAAGCAAATTTGATCCATATTCGTATTCGTTACATCATTATTGTTCGTGCTTCTGATAATTATGGTATGCTCTTCTAGTTGGATTTAAATTGCGCTGTAAATTTGCCCGAAGAAAATGTGCTTTTGCTGGGCGCTGAAGAAGGTCTGTTCTCTTATTGCGGCGCGAAGTCACGGATGCTCACTGCGATTCGCGGAGTGAAGAGGGTGCATCAATTAACAGTATATCCTCACTTGGACATAGCTTTAATGATAGCTGGTGAAAATAGGCAATTAGTATCTTGTAATCTAAGGCAATTGAAGAGCAATGCAGTAGCTGCCGAGTGCTCTATGCCAGCAATCAGTACAACACCAGTTCTAACTGGCAGTGACAGTTGTCATTTGTATCAATTGCAAGGGGACATGCTTTGCGCAGCAACAGCATCCCATGTAATGTAAGTACCATTTACATGATCTATCGATCAAACGTAAGATATGGTATTGAATAAACATTTTCATATGCGACGATACATAGATTACTTAAATGGCACGACGAAGAGGACTCTGGGGAATTTGTTGGAGTTCGAGAACTTGAAACACACGAGCCATGCAGCTGTGCCATATTTACTCAGAACGTCCTTATCGTGGGATGTAATAAATTCTTCCAAATAGACCTTAAAAATTACTCTGTCGATGGTCAGCACTAAACCTTGATTTTTTGTAATTAGAAAGTAATTATTCATTTGCTTATTAATATATGAATTCATGCAATGTTATAGAGTTTCCAGAAGAAGACGATAGTTCTGTAAAAGCCGCACTATCGGGAGTAGCTAACCTTGGTATTTTCCCTGTAAGTGTTTTGAACGTTTCCCTAGTACCTAGAAAAGTAGAGCTTTTGCTTTGCTACAACGAGTTTGGAATGTTTGTGAATGAAAACGGTCAAAGAACTCGAAGCGTTGACCCGACGTGGAATCATTTACCCTTTGCTTTTGGTAAGAACAATCGCAAACTTCTTTCTAGCACATAACAAGTTTATACATTGATCAAATTTCTCTTACATGTTCACACAGCCTTCCGTAAACCCTATTTGTTTATTATTCACTTCTCGTCCGTGGAGATCGTGAAACTCGATCAAGAGTCGTACACTTCGCCGACGAAGAATCCAGAACGAGCATTAATCGAGTTGTCTAGCCCACGTTATTTGGGAGTGGCTGGTTCAAAAGGAATTTATTTAGCGACTGCAAACTCCTTTTTAGAATTGTTGAAGATAAATGGTCCTTTCAATATACCCGAACTAAATGGCAGTCTTACAAGTTTGGACACTTTGTACGTATTTTTATAAAATAGATTTTCGCCCTTGTACGATTTGAAACGTAAAAATGTATGGATTATCATTTTACAGAGATCAAGACGACGAAAGCAGTTCAGAATTTAGTTTCACATCGAGCTTAATGGAGGCTTTAGACAATCAAGGAAAAAAAGTACATTTCGCTGATGTTTCCAAGTATTAAAATACCTTGATATCGATCGTAGTAAACCTTTTGTGTATCCTTGATATGGTTGTAGGAATCGCAAAAGAATTGAGATCAAGACTGCAAATATTTAATAACCATTAAGGAAAGTGAGTCATAATGAAAACAATGCAGGCGAAACTTATGTAGATTTAATTTAATTTATACAGACTTGCTGATGCATAATCTCTGCTGTAATGCATAATCGGCGAATGTACTCAAATCTTTGGATCGTGAAAAAGTTTTTTTTTTTGCGTATTTACTTTATATTTAGTTAGATTTTATTTTTTCCGTTCATTTTGTTTTTGAAAGGATCGCAAAGTCAGATCTCAAACGTTTGCTATGACGAAGAATTTTTACGGTACTACGTAGTATTAGTTCACCAAATTTGATATATTTATTATACATACTGCAAAAGTAATTTTTTACTTTCTACGAGCTTGTCTGTCTTGGACTAAATATTTCCTATTTCTACGAAAACATTTGAAATAGATATTTAGTACTAGCGACTATATCTAGGCATAAATATTGTACTAATGATATTAATAATATTATTAAAGAAATATGATTACTGTGACAATAATATATTCTTGACATTATGTCAATCAAATTTATATAATATTTTAGTTAACAATACTACTATTGTCCAAACAAAAATTTGTACAGGGCAAATGTATCTAACGACAATATATCTTGATACTTAAATAAACGGTAATAATAATAGTTACCAAACCAACACGATTCTCGTACGTTTCTTTTTGTAAATTCTACTCGTACAATTAGTTTATTACGCCTAGATCCCTGGCAGCACGCAAGACGATGAAATTATCATTCGTCGAGTAATCGTTCTATACATATATAGATTTCATTTGAAAGTTGTGCACGCTATTGCAATTAGGGGCAAGTCTAACAGGGTGTATATTTATGTAGAGTAATGCGATTTCCGGCAACCCTTGACACTTTGGTATCGCCACCAACGAATATTCATTGGAACAGTCGATACAGTTCGAAAACACTCATTATAAAACAGCGACTAGTATTTAATTATTCTATTGTCAAGTTCACTGCTCGGTTGCAGAACGATATGCCTTTCGTTAGGTTTATTCCTTGGAATTGTCCTCAGACTTTTAAGAGCGGAAGTTTCCGTCCGTATGCCAAACGTTCATCGAATTCGAAAGTTATTTTGATCGTTGATCGAGAATAACGAAATATATATATGCAGACAGAATAAACGCGAACGAGAAACATATTAGAAAGTAACGATGAAATTGTTTTTAATGACAGTGAAGGTAAATTTGAAAAGGTGTTTGAATATAGTTCATGATACTGGAAGGAAGATACGGTTATTCGAAATATACACGTGCGGTCAGATAATAATATTCCTCATCTTCGTTTCGATGCAATGAAAACGATATACTGCATAGGAAGCGATTCTTTATCCTGTCTTTTGTAATATAAGAGTCATGAAATTTGGTAACAAAGCATATATTCTCAACACCATGAATTATTCAAATTGTATTGTAGATCGATGTTACACAACTGTTTATAAAAAAGAGCCCGAGGGCGCGTGGTAAAAGTATTAATGGAATGAAATTAATATCGATTCCAGCGAAGGATTACTATGCAGATACCTTCGGGAATATTCAGAGAGTCAACAACTCTGTCGGCAGGCCATCACCCTCGATAGTGGGAGGGGGGCAACGTTGTTATAAGAAGTTCTTGTTCGTTTCTTCGTTCTTCAGTTGCGTAAGTGGTTCCTATGTTAGTAGGTGGTGACTACCAATTGGTTATCCTCGAAAGCACTTATTTCCAACTCGAAGATTCGTTGTTTCGTGCATGTTCCGCGTTGAGTACGTTTTTATCCCTAATCGAGAAAATCTATATCAGTAATCGAAGGAGACGGGGTAGGAGGGCAGTGGATAGTTACTCGAGAGAGGGCAAGAAGAGCCTGGAAGTGCAGCAGCATGGAAGTGACGCCAATGAGGGTGAACTTCTCTTCACCACCTCCGGAAGAGGAAGTTGTGATCTCGGGAATCGCAGGCAGATTCCCGGAATGCGAGAATGTGGCACAGCTGTGGGAAGGTCTGCTGAACAAGGTGGACCTCATCACGTCCAACTATGGGCGATGGAGGCTAGGTGATTATTACAGATTTTCATGTAGAAGTGGGACACCAAGGTTTTCGAAGCTTTGAAGGAGCATTGCAGGAGCATTGCAGCTGTACAGGGTGTCCCAGAACTCCTGTAAGAACCGGAAATGGGGGTAGCTGACATGATTCTGAACATCGGTGGTTTTTCGTTAATAATTGAAAAATGAAGCCCCCAAGGACATTTCTGCAAAGAAAATTGTTGTTCCTAATCGTGTCAGCTACCCCCATTTCCGGTTCATACACTAATTCAGGGACACCCTGTATGCCTGCAATGTCCTGTGTTTTAACACGTTGATCGCCATGTCACCCATATACGGGTGACAGTGCTTTTCACTGAAGAACAAACAAAATCAATTTTGAATATTCAGTAACAAAGTAAATTCTTAAACTTCAACGAAGTTATCAAAATAAATACTACAATAAATGCTTCATTATGTAGCTTCCAATAGTCTAGAAATAAAACTTAATCGCAATAGAAATTTTCAAGAGTATCAGTCTGGCAGTCAACGTGTTAAGGGAACAGATATGAAACTTTGTACATTTGAATAGATCACGCGGAAATTCCACGGGACGGCGGCAAGATTAGCAACTTGTCGAAGTTCGACGCGATCTTCTTCGGTGTCCACTATAAGCAAGCCCACACCTTGGATCCCATGTGCAGGATGCTACTGGAGCACGCCTACGAAGCCATCGTCGACGCGGGCTTGAATCCGCGGCAGCTGCGCGGGTCTAACACCGGTGTTGTCATAGGCTCGTGCATCAGCGAGTCGGAGAAGACTTGGTTCTACGAAAAATTGCAGGTGAACAATAACCAACTCCAAGACAGTGAGAAATTAAATTGGTAATAGAATTAAAATAAAAAACATATAGTCAGTCCCATAAGCGTTCGTACTCTCTATGTCTATCGAAGAATAATGTCCGAATTAAATAGTAGGTTTTACGTTTCCAAATAAATTGTTCAACAATGCATTATTAATACGTAAGTACATGAATAGACTACATACGTGTATGTTATAACGAAAAATTTATTTGGAAATATTAAACCTATAAATTGATTTAGATAAATTCCTTCGATGGGCGCCAAGGGGTATGAATATACAGGGTGTCCCAAAACTCGGGGAGGAGCCGGAAATGGAGGGTAGCTGAGACGATTCTGAACAACAATTTCCTTTGCAAAAATGTCGAATGGGGCTTCGTTAAGGAGATATTAAGCGAAAACCCCGACCAATCAGAGCGCGCGTAGACCGTTGGAGCGGCCGCGGTAGCGTAGGCTACGCGCTGGTGACCGCGCTTGCACGCGAACAAGTGACTCGACGTGCATCGAAGCATCGACCTAGCGCGTAGCCTTCGCTACCGCGGCCGCTCCAACGGTCTACGCGCGCTCTGATTGGTCGGGGTTTTCGCTTAATATCTCCTTAACGAAGCTCCATCCGACATTTTTACAAAGGAAATTGTTGTTCAGAATCGTCTCAGCTACCCCCCATTTCCGGCTCCTTCTCGAGTTTTGGGACACCCTGTATGTATGGAACTGACCGTAGGTATTCGGTACAAGTATTACAATTTAGAGTAATACTGTTAAAATATGTTTTGTCTTCTAAATGTTGTAATGTGTATTTTACTTTTTATATTTTATGATATTTATGCATTTATACACATCTTTGTATACATCTTTTTTTTCTTATTTTTTCCATTACTTTATCTTAAGCCAAAGGCTTCTCGATACTCTATATTTATTATAGAGCCTCTCTGTATATTTACACTTGTCATAGATGCATAAATATCCCCGGTCTAATCGTTACTCTAAATTCACAAACATTTTACGTAATTTTGATTTAGTATCAAAAATGTTTCCTTCTTTAGGCAAACGGTTTCGGTATCACTGGCTGCAGCAGAGCCATGTTGTCGAACAGAATTTCTTACTTCCTGGGTCTGCACGGTCCATCGTACGCGATAGACACAGCTTGCAGTTCCAGCTTGGTGGCTATGGATCAGGCTTACAGAATGATACGAACAGGAGTATGCGATCGAGTCATCGTCGGTGGCTCGAATCTCTGTCTCCATCCCTACGTGTCGCTCCAGTTCGCGCGACTCGGTACTGAATCTTCTCAGTCAGACCTACATAAAATGACGATGTTAGTGCAAGAATAGAGCTATCATTAGTAACGTTACCTTAATTTCAGGTGTACTGTCCACGGACTGTCGCTGCAAGTCCTTCGACGCGTCAGCCAACGGCTACGTGCGCAGCGAGGCTGTGAGCGTGATCCTTTTGGAAAGAGCAGACATAGCCAAAAGAAATTACGCGACGGTAGTCTACACGAAATCGAATTGCGATGGTTACAAGGAGCAAGGTATCACGTTCCCCGCCAGCTCGATACAGAGAATGCTTCTCGAGGACTTCTACAAGGAGTGCAAAATCCCCCCATCTTCCCTCGCCTTCTTGGAGGCTCACGGCACCGGAACCAGTGTCGGCGACCCTGAGGAATTGAACGCCATCGAGAAAGTCTTCTGCAAAGACAGAACCACGCCTCTTCCGATTGGTTCCGTAAAATCAAGTCTGGGACATACCGAGCCTGCCAGCGGTATCTGCTCTATCGCCAAGGTGTGTTTTTTGTAATCGGTGACGGTCAATCAGATTAGAAATATTAGGGTGGCCAGTGAGCAGGCCTCCATCAAGACTTTATTAACACGTTGACTGCCAAACAAATATTCTTTAAAGTTTCTACTAAAATGAAATATTATTTAAACTATTGGAGACTGCGTAATCAAACATTTATCGTCGTATTTATTCTTATTTATTCGTATTTATTCTTCACCCACATGCGGCTGACATGGCGATCAACGTGTTAATCAAAGCTTGTTCAAAGTAATGTAACAGCTTCGTACTACATCAGCGAAGCCACATCCCTGAGGATCTGTAAAAGGAGAAAGAAGTAATTACAGTAAAGTCTCCTTAAATGCACAAATTTCAATGGTTCAACAAATGTATCCCTCGAGGGTGCAGGAATTCGATCGCCGAGTAGTGTAACATGATCTACAATGATCACATGATAATACAACGATAAAACTCACCGATATATCCTGGTGTTTTCGCTGCGTCCTCTTCTTTATTCGCGGTTCTTCTCTACGTTCGAAGCTTGGCGGCAAACTTCAGAGAATCTACAAAGTCTACCATAAATGCACTAGTTTAATCCCGAGTTTGTGAATTGATGGAGACTTTACTGTATTCCACTTTCATACTAATAACGACTATACTTTCATACTTCTCTACGTTCGAGGCTCGTCGGCAAAACATCAGAGAATGTACTTCATCTTTGTTGCAATGAATCCACTGGCCACTGCAATACTGTATTAAGTATAAGGTATTTACTAAATCCTGAACATTTTTCAAGATTATCATCGCCAATGAATCTGGGTTCATTCCACCCAACCTGCACTTCAAGAGTCCTCCAAAGGGCGTAAAATGCTTCGAGGAAGGAAAGGTACAGGTCGTCACAGAGAAAATGCCGTGGAAAGGTGGCTACGTGGGAGTAAACTCCTTTGGTTTCGGTGGTGCAAATGCTCACATTTTATTAAAAACCAACCCTAAAGAGAAAGTCAACAAAGGGGCGCCTACTGATGATTTGCCAAGGCTGGTAGTTGCGTCTGGACGTTCGGAGGAAGCGGTCGACAAACTTCTCTATTCCGTAAGTCCTACGTCGCTACAGTATTGTACCGATTCGTATCATGAAACTGCTATTAAAAAATTGTATTTTATACAGGCGAACACTACACCGATCGATGTAGAATATATCCGACTGTTGCATGACATTCATTCCGATAGTATAGCCTGTCACTTGTTCAGAGGGTACATTATTCTCGGGTCTAAGATACACGAAACGCCGCCAAAGGAGATTTACGAGTACCCTGGCATGAAGAGACCGATTTGGTTCGTATTCTCTGGAATGGGATCGCAGTGGGCTGGCATGGGTATATATTAAAATATCTTCTTCAAATTTCTACTTTATTCCAAGAGTTGTGTCCTAAACTTAAGAGAAATTATTAAGTAAAAGACAAACGTAATTTCGTACCTACTAATCGAATTTTCGAAACATCATAGGGGAGGCGTTGATGAAATTCTCAGTTTTCGCCGATGCTATACGAAAGTGCGACGCAGCGTTGAAGCCGTACGGCGTTGATATCGTCGATATCATCACGAACAAGGACCCCAAGACTTTCGACAACATTCTTAATTCTTTCGTTGGAATTGCTGCAATACAGGTGAAACTTATCATCTTCAAATAGTGACGATAACTTTTAAAAACGACGGTTGTCTGAACACTAACTTTCAATATACGTTTCAATCTTATTTTTAAGCAACAAAGAAATCTGCAACAGAGCATTTACAATTCAGCAACACTATTTCTAACCTTCTTTAGTAAATTCATCTTATAAATTCATCGATTTAATTTTGGTCCATTTAACACTGCATAGATTGGTCTGGTGGATCTGCTAACATCAGTGGGCATTGTCCCAGACAATATAATTGGTCATTCGGTGGGTGAACTTGGTTGCGCCTATGCCGATGGCTGCTTCACCGCTGAACAAATGGTCCTTTCGGCGTATTCCAGAGGTCTGGCGTCCATCGAGACGGAAATGATTCGAGGATCCATGGCGGCGGTTGGTCTCGGCTACGAGGAGATAAAGGACATGTGTCCACCAGACATCGAAGTGGCGTGCCACAATGGTCCCGACAGTTGCACCATCAGTGGCCCAGCGGAGTCCATGACGGAGTTTGTGGCCAAGTTGCAGGTTCCTCTTCGTTCCACTTTAACGAAATAAAATTAAATTAAATTAAATATCTACATAATGATTAGAATGGAATAATATCAAAGTAAACGTTTCAGGCGAACAAGATCTTCGCAAAGGAGGTACCCTGCAGCAACATCGCCTACCATAGTCGCTACATCGCGAATGCAGGCCCGAAACTCCTGGCGTACTTGAAGAAAGTGATACCCGAGCCGAAACCACGAAGCGAGAAATGGTTGAGCACGTCGGTGCCTCGTAGTCAATGGTCGACGCATGACGCCAAGTTCTCCTCCGCTGAATATCACACCAACAACTTGCTGAACTCGGTACTCTTCGCTGAAACAGCGACCATGATACCCGCGGACGCGATAGCCATCGAGATCGCACCTCACGGGCTCTTGCAGGCCATTCTTAAAAGGTCATTGGACCCGAACGTAACGAACGTACCCTTGACGCAACGCGGGCACAAGGACAATGCCGTGTATTTCCTCCAAGCCTTGGGAAAACTGTACAACGTTGGTCTGCAGCCGCAAATCGCAAATCTCTATCCTCCTGTTGAGTACCCTGTCAGTCGCTGCACGCCGATGATCTCTCCTCACATAAAGTGAGTTCATCTTGAACTGCGTTTTTCCAACAGAATACTATTCTCACAAACTTGCTTATGGACCTCTCCAACCAACAAGTAGCTTACTTTTTAAAGAATTTACATAACAATGTAAGTGTTTCATAGATGCAGTCAATCCCATAAATATTCTACTCTCTATGTGTATTAATGACATTCGTATAAATTAAGCGATAGGTTCGATGTCCCCAAATAAATATTCATTATAAACATAACATACGTGGAAAGTTTGTTCGTGTAAATATTTATCATGAAACATTTATTTGGAAGCATCAAACTCATCATTTAATTTAGACTTTCTTTAATAGACATAGAGTGTACGAATAATTATGAGACATGACATATATTGTACATGATGTATATCAATGTGAAGAAAAGTGTTCTATTTGGCAATTAACGGAGTGCAAAAGCTCTAGTAACACAACCTAACACAAGTAAACAAAAGCAGTGAACAGAGACATGATTTTCCAGGTGGGAACACAAAGATGACTGGTTCGTGCCACTTTACACACAACGTCAGAAGATAACCACGTCGGAGAGGACCGTAGAAATTGCCCTGAAGGATGAAAACTACGAGTACATGGTTCATCATGTAATCGATGGGCGAAACTTGGTCCCAGCTACTGGATACTTGATCTTGGCGTGGGAGACTATCAGCATGTTGCAGGGGAGACTCTACGACGAGGTGTCGATTGTGTTAGAGGACATAAAGTTCGAACGCGCCACTACCATCACCAAAGACGGTTCCGTTCAGTTAACAGTTATGATTCACAGAGGTAAATCCCTTCAGAAATCAGAGGAGTATTTTGCATTCGTTGATCTTAGAAAGACTGGTGAACTGAAGAGCTTATTTTTGTCTATCAACATTTGTCTATCGATACTACCACGACCGTTTTTAAATTCTCGTGTACAGTTCTTGTATGCTATATATAAATTATATGCAATTGTTTGTCATGCATTACTCAATTTAGTTCCACGTAAAATATTTTTGCATTTAATTGAGAAAAGTGCCTCTAAGACTAATCATTTGTCCCATCACGACAAAAATAGTTACAAATGAACATTGGATTTAATGTTAAAAATGTCCTGAGACAATTGTATACAATTTGTACGTGAAAATGTCATATTCCAATGTATCAAGTGACCCTTAGTAAATCTAGTAAAGAAACTTGAAACTTCGTATGAAGACATTAATAGCTCTGTAGATGCAGTTATCTATTGTTCAGCTCCAGTATTAATTAATTCATGGGAATAATTGGTGTCCATGCGATTAAATAGCAAGAGTCTAATTTCCTCCATTTTCAGGTTCTGGAAGATTCGAAATATCCGAGGGGAGTACAACCGTGGTAACAGGAATAATTCGCACAGTGACTAATCCTGCGCAAGAGATGATTTCCCCAAAGTTCCTCACACCTATGGAGGACGAGGAACCTTTGACCAACAAAGACATTTACAAAGAGTTGAAACTACGCGGCTACGAATACACTGGACCATTCCGTGGAATAAAGAGTGCATCGTTCAAGGGGACGAAGGGACATCTCACATGGAAGAAGAACTGGGCCGCGTTTATGGATAACATGCTGCAAATTAAGTTGCTGGGGATAGATACCAGAGCTCTGTTCGTGCCTACAGGAATAAGGAAGATGGTCATAGACGTCAAGACTCATACCGATCAAATTCGAAACTTTGCTGAGGAGGATATTGGTATGACCCCTATGAACACTTTTAGAAACTTGGAGACGAAATTCTAATTAAAAACATTGTTTTGCAGATCTCCCGGTCTACGTGTACACCGATTACGACGCGATAGTATGCGGAGGGATAGAGATACAAGGCCTGAAAGCTAACGCCATTCAACGAAGAAAAGTAATGGCAGTTCCAGTTTTGGAGGAGTACAAATTCGTGGCTCATCGCGACAAAGCGGAAACCACGTTGGAAGAAATGATCGTGTTGTCGACTCACCTAGCCCTCGAAAGTCATATAATAGGCAACCCAAAGATCATTGAGCTAATCGATTCTGAGGACACCGTAGTCACCGAAGAGGTTCTCGTTCCTACGATCATCAAGGTGCTCGGAGATTTGCCAATGATTCGTCCAAACGTAATTCTAGCCGCGGAATTCGAACGCTGCGAGAAATTAGCTCTGGCCGAGAGCATCGTCACGATAGAACCGAAGAAATTACCAGAAGACGGCACCGTCTTCATAGTAATCGCGTACGACATCTTGACGCAGAAGAAGCAGGCCACGATGGATCGAATTCTGCTCGCGATTTCCGATTACGGTTTCGTTCTGGCTCGAGAGGCAATCGTCAACGAGGAGACCTATTCCTACGCGCAGAAGTGTGGCCTGGACGTTGTGTTAGAGAAGAGCTTCAAGGGCCACACGCTGTTGTTTTTGAAAAAGCAGGAGAATCCTCCTTCGAGGACGGAGGTCGTATACGTGAACAACGACGAGTTCAGCTGGCTCGGTAAGATGCAAGAATTGTTGAAGGCCGAAGACGGGAAGAAGAGCAACGAAAGAGACATCAGAGTGATCCTGGTCGCCGAGGGTGACCTGGAAAGTGGAGCTTTGGGTCTGTACAAGTGTTTGATGAGGGAACCGAACGGCGACATCGTGAAAGCCGTGATCGTCCAGGACCTGGATGCTCCCAAGTTTTCGCTGGAGGATCCGTTCTTCGCAAAGCAGATCGATATGAATATCGGTATTAATATCCTGCGGCCAGGAAAAGTTTGGGGCACTTACAGGCATCTGCCTCTACCGCCACGAAAGTCCCTGCCGGTTCCTCATGGCTACGTGAATTTAAGGGTACATATAATATACTTATCGTTGCGTTTAGATGTTCATGTACAGTACATCTAAAATGCTTCTATGTGTAGGTCAGAGGAGATTTGAGCTCCTTGGAATGGATGGAGGGCGCGATCCGTCCTGATTCGGACGTCAATCTCGTCAAAGTAGTATACTCCTCTCTGAACTTCAGAGACGTGATGTTGGCCACTGGTAAGCTGATGCCAGAGGCTATAACGAAAGACCGAGAACTGAAGGACTGTCTCATCGGATTCGAGTTCAGTGGGGTAGACAAAAATGGTCGACGTGTGATGGGATTCATCCAAAGCAAGTAAGGAAACACTACAATATTTAACCCATTGCACTCGGATATCTCTTAGCGATTACACAGGATAAACATATGGGAGGGTAAAATTTGTAAAAGTGTACGATACCTTAAAGCTTTCTATTCGTACCCTCGATATCTATCGAAGAAATGTGTCTAAATTAAATGACAGGTTTCATGTTTTCAAATAAATGATTCATTATAAATATGTACATATATACATAAACTTTACACATGTATATATTTGTAATACAAAATTGATTTGGAAACATCAAACCGATCAATCAATTTAGACAAATGTCTTTAATAGATATCAAAGGTACGACTACTTATGGGATTGACTGTATAGAACAAATATGAGCTTGTGCTACACATTTAAAAAACGGCAAAGAGCATTTGTATTAGAAAGTAAGATGTGGGAACATATTTTGTATGACAACTTAAAAGATAGAAACTATCGATCCATATCTATAACTGTTTCACACATTATCACACATTAGAATAGTATGAAATTTTGATTTTTGACATAAATATGTTCCTCGATTCATATAAGCTCAAATGTCATTACACTGTTTGCACATTTTGTAACGAAATCACTCCGAGTACAAAGGTTTAATTTCAATGTTTCGTATTTTTTCTCGTTTGCTAAGTTAGTTAATTGCTTTACCAGGGCTATATCGAACCTCGTCATCCCCTACAAATACTCTGTATGGCCTGTACCGGACGATTGGACTTTAGAGGACGCAGCAACGGTCCCTAGTGCGTACTTCACGGCCATCTACGCCTTCTACTACTTTGGACGACTAAAGAAGGGCGAGAAAGTACTGATCCACGCTGGCAGCGGTGCCGTTGGCCAGGCTGCGATCAACATCGCTCTCTTCGAGGGTTGCGAAGTCTTCACCACCGTTGGAACACCTGAAAAAAGGCAATTCATTAGAGAAACGTTCCCCAGCATCGACGAGGATCACATCGGCAACTCACGAGACACGAGCTTCGAGCAGATGGTGATGAAAGAAACGAACGGCAAAGGTGTCGATATAGTCCTGAATTCGCTGGCGGAGGATAAGCTCCAGGCCTCGGTTCGTTGCTTGGGTTATCGCGGTCGCTTCCTAGAGATCGGTAAATTCGATATGAGCATGAACAATAAATTGGGATTGGAAGTCTTTTTGAAGGAGATTAGCTTCCATGGAATAATATTGGACGCTGTAATTAGCGGCGTTGTGCCCGCTGTACAGACAGAGATATACAACTTCCTCACTTCACGTATGAAGATGGTTCCCCTTAAGCCTTTGGTCAGGAAATGTTTCGGAAAGGATGAGGTGGAGACTGCATTCAGGCACATGGCAGCTGGCAAGCATATAGGAAAGGTAAACAAATTCAAAAATCTGTAAGAAAAAGAAAAGAATTAATTCATCAACGTAGACACGTTAGAAAAATGTTGTACGTTTCAGAGACTTGTAGACTCACCTTGAACACTATCAAAATTATAAATCATTGAGACAAAAGTCATACTTTTGTCAACGAAGGACGAATGTCGTTTTATACAATTCGAGTGTGTGTTCAAATTGATACGTTCACGTTCTTTCTTGAGAAAAGTAGATTAAAGTAGAAACATATTAATAACGAGAAACGATTGTCCACAGATCCTTATCAAAGTAGGTGACGAAAATGAGACCATCGACACGCCGATAGTCGCCTATCCACGGTTCAACGCTGTGCCGAATAAGACCTACGTGATGATCGGAGGCTTGGGTGGATTGGGTTTGGAGGTATCCGACTGGTTGGTGATTCGAGGTGCCAAGAACCTGGTGATGGTCTCGCGCGGCGGTGTGAAGGACGGCTACCAGCGAATGAGGATAGAGACATGGAAATCTTATGGCGTGAACGTGCAGGTCATTTCTGGCGTAGACGCTGCAACGCCCGAGGGTTGCGAGTTCATCCTGAAATCTGCGGAGAAGCAGGCGCCAGTGGAAGGTATCTTCAACCTCGCGGCGTTGCTGAAGGACTGTCTATTCGTGAACCAAACCGAGGAGACCTACGTGGAAAGCATGAAACCTAAAGCAGGAATCACCAAGCAATTGGACATCCTTTCGAGAAAGATCTGCCCGTCTCTCCGCCACTTCGTGGTGTTCTCCTCTCTCTCGTGTGGCAGAGGAAGCCCTGGACAGACTAATTACGGCATGGGCAACGCGGTGCTGGAAAGGATTTGCGAAAAGAGAGTGGAGGAGGGCCTGCCAGGTATGGCGATACAATGGGGAGCCGTTGGCGAAGTTGGTCTCGCCGCAGCGATGCTGGAGAACAAGCAACAGCTCGTGGTCGGTGGAACTCTGCAACAGAGGATATCGTCGTGTCTGGAAGAGCTGGACAAATTCCTGTCGCAAAGCCGACCGATCGTGGCCAGCATGATCGTGGCAGAGAAACGTCCTAGCGCCAGCGAAGCCAGTAACGTTCTCGAGGCTGTAATGAACATCATGTGTGAGTACCATCTATCAAAATTACGGCTCCACGCACTTTCAGATGTCCCATACTTGACGCAATCCTTTTTCTAACACAGGTATAAAGGACCTCAAAGGCATCAGCCCAAACTCATCCTTGGCAGATCTCGGAATGGACTCCATGATGGCTGTGGAAATAAAACAAACTCTGGAGCGAGACTACGAAGTGTTCCTAACTCCCCAGGACATCCGAGTCTTGAATATAGCTAAGCTCATGGAGATGTCCGCGAAAGACACTAAAAAGACAACGAAACAGACTACGAAATCCACTGCCAAGGTTGAAAACTTGACAGGAATACAGCTGTTGATACGAACATTGAACGTATCGATAATGAACGCCAATTATACCGTGGAGCTTCCCGTCAGATCTGGCGAAAGGAAGAACCGAGTGTTCGTTGTACCTGGTATCGAAGGATCTCCCGTGGTCTTTGCTCCGATAATACCGAAACTGAAAGTCCCTGCCATCTGTTTACAGTTGGGAATATTCGATACGGGACTATCTATAGAAGAAATGGCGGATCGACTTGTACCGGTTAGTAACTGTAATCTATACTGGTAAAAACAAATAAGACTTCTTTTTCACTTTTCACCGTACCCAAGGAATACATCTATCCTCTATCTATTCTCCTTCAGCACGTTTTAGCAAAGAATCATGGACGAAGAGACTTCGTTGTCGTGGGATACTCTTACGGTTCGTTGATAGCTATTGAGCTGGTAAGAAGATTGGAAGCTTATTCTCTCGTTGGTCACCTTATACTGATAGACGGATCGCCAGACTACATGAAAGCATTGAAGTCGAATCATCTTAGTTCGTCTACGGTTGACAGCTTCGAAAACAACCTTCTCCTCGGCGTAATGCAAGCTACAAAGGCGATCGATGCCATGCCAGTGGTAGGCTATTATTTAAAAACAATGATCCTTCGATAACATTTTATTGGAACAGAATTTCTTAACTAATTTATTCGCTTATTACAGTACAAGCAGGAGTTAACCGAGTGCAAAAATTGGGAGGAGAAATTAGACAAACTAGTCCGCCATACGCCTCCTGACCTTCAGGCAATCTACTCTATCGAGGCTCAGAAAGGAATTTGTACGTTCATGTACCAGCGTCTGTGCGCTATGGACGACTACGACTGCAGCTCTAAGGAACTTCTAAGGACGCCTATCACGTTATTGAAGCCAACGATACAAGCCGCAGAAATAGATGATCCAACTTACGGATTATCTAAGGTAACGTAATCGTTATTATCTTTTTTTAAGGGAATCTATTAGGTCGTCCTAAAAATTCCTGCCATTTATACTTCTATTTCTCAAATTAATATGTAAAACATACTCTTAAGTGTCACAAGAAAAGATAATCTGTCTCATTTCACAATAGTTTCTCACCTCTCTCACGTAGTCATTATACCGTTACTAGAAAATTTCTGTGGTTTTTTTATTAAATTTCGACACAGTCTTCAGCACGAACTTATGGGACGACCTAATACTTCGATGCCATGTTAAATGTTCGCAGTGAACAGACGGTTCATTATTGATAATGAAAATTATTTTTCAGTTGACTCATGGAAGAGTAACTGTACACGTAATCGAGGGTAACCATATCTCGATGCTGGAGAGTGCAAAAGTCGCAGCAACTATCAATGGCGAACCTTTGGAAGATGAGAAAGTGTTTAAGGATAATCTGAGTGTCGTGTCCAATGAATTGGAAGTGCATACTTCCAGTACTGGCGTAACTTCGAATTCGTGAGAAATTAAACCCTAAGGATATATTGGTTTCAGCAAAGCCCATCATTTTTATGTAATTTTCATCGTACATGAATAAATGAAAAACTCAATGTTAATGAAACGATGTCATGTTTTTATGCAAAATCGTTACACATCGAGTATGCATCAATCACTCATGACAATCAGTAGAACATTCGATCATACTGCAATTCGAATTGTACTTCATATATTGGACTTAATATTACATTGTATACATACAGTGTAGAAATAAAACTACCTCGGTACAAATCGTTCTTTTGTTTCCTTGTCCATTCTAGTTTTTACATTTTTATGATAAAATTTCAATTGTAATTGAATAAAAAAGAAGAACAACCTTTATACAGATCGAAGAAAAGAAGAATTAAACGCAAGATTAGCATCGATATTCGCTTATCGATGTGTTAATTACAATAATACTGAATTCAATATGTAATTCGTCGAACATATTTACCAAAGAACATTCTTTTCTTTCAATCAATTTACACACGTAAATCATAATTATTACATGAAAGGAACTTGTTTAACGTATCCTTTTTTTTTTGCATTTTTACACTTATATCCATTAAAGTAACCACTCGTTTCAAGACGCAGTAACGAATTCCCATCGAATCATTAATTAATCGATGTAGAGTACTTTCTATTAGTAAAAAAATTTTCATACCTTCGCTAATTTACAATATTACACAAGCACGACAGTGTTGAATTAAAAATACAAGGGATGACATATATTTTTTTTTGTCTTCTTCAAAATCTACACTTATGTTAAAACACGATATAATTTCCCCCTTGATCTAACAATATACAAAAATGAGAAGTGACTTGCTAATGAATTACTTTCATAATTCCATTGGTTCGTAAACTGGTGCATTACTTGGTAATGTTTGATTTAAATCTGGAATTCCGTCGTTATTATTATTGTTATTATTATTATTATCGTCAGACGCATTGGAAACTCCAGCCGGCGAATCTCGTGTTGGAAGAATACGAAGGTGTTTGCTCGGGGGCTCCCAAAGGACTAGAGCCATGGAGGGCCTCTCCCTGAAAGAGAAAAGCTATAAAGCTTTATCTTCATCGGTAAAAAAATTTGTTTACAGATGAAGTAAAGGATGAGTATTGATAAGAACAGTTTTTATCTCTCAAAGATATATTGAAAAGGCAACTCATATTCAGTAATATATTAAATACTGTCCTATAAATAAATAAAAAAATTATAAATTCTTCGAAAATTCTTTTATTATGATCTCTAAGAAGCTTTAATGATGGAAAAGAAGATACTCATCCCTTTTCTCACATTAAACGGCTATTTCTACCAGCAGGTATATTAAAATGAAAAATATACATTACACTTATGGAAATAAATTTGTTCACTTACAATTTAGACAACAACGAAGGTGGAATCATTGGTTCTGGTTGCACTCTTTTGAGTTCTTCTGAAAGAATCAATCTGCAGTGTCCAGATTTTACCTGCTCCGTGTCAACAGTATGGGCTGTATCCATTTCTAGGTCCACAGTGATCTGTCTAGAAGGAACTGTTTGCATGTCAGCTGTTGATGTCGATGGCCCTGGAGATTGTGGTTGATATCGAGAACTAATGTGCAAATCTTTAAAATGTGCAGTCATCTTTTCTTCTGTTATAAACTGTTTTGTTTGTCTCCTAGAATATTATAACAATTTATTCATAGATTATATTGCACCATTATGAAATGCCAAGTTAAAGATTCTTTCCGAGTTATTTTATTGGATACATTTAAATTACTTACATATCTAGCAGATCAGGAGTTTCAAGTTTTCTTTTCTGATGGATGATGGGTTTGAAGCTGGGTTCACCTGTAAATCTGACTAATTCTTGTTGGTGTAGAGAAGATACACTCCATGGCATCGACATTGGAGGCACTTGTGGCATTTGCATCCACAATGGAGACTGTTGAGGAACATTCTGCTGTCCCATCATGTGTTGAAATATCGACGGAGGTGTATGAAGATTCACTCCACCCATTGTGTTCTGAACCGGAGGAGAATGCATTTTATGTTCCATGGATAATGCTACCATATTCAGAAACAGCAATCAATCAACAATATCAGACACAATAACATGTTCTGAACAATTTTAACGAAATAATATTATGCTTTATTTCAATTTAGTTCTTTACTTTGAAATATTTATTTACATAAATACTACAAGGAAGAAATTTAATTAAAATCCTACTTTATTTTTATCTCTAAATCAACAAGTGAAATTGGTAAATAATGAGTTGCCTACTGTCATTTGGAACCACGAAGAAGTCGAAAGAACGTACTTCAGCTTCGAATATGCGTTGAGGCAGTTCCCCGAAGAATTTCAAAAACGCATTCGTCTGTTGCGAAACAGTCAGTTTTGGCACAAGTCGCGAACAAAAAGATGAGACGCGTAATAAACAAGTCTCGAAACACTTTTAGGTCGTACGATTCGAATCCTTGAACCTTATGCCAGACGCTAACCTCTATCGGTCAATTTAATAAAAAAAAAAAAAAAATAAAAACGCGTTTAAATAAAACGAGATGCAAATGCAACCGACGAAAATCTGAAACGTTGCTTGCAGCGATATATCGTTCGCAGCACGCTTTACAATCTTTGGAGATTCTTCGAGAAAGATTCAACCGTGTCCCACACGATTGTTTGTTTTCGTTTCTTTACTATGCTACGATGAACATAGATTGTCGTATATCCGTATGGGCGATTTCTAACGAATATTCTACAAAGATCGATATCGAATCTTTTCTTTGAGATCAAGCGCACACACAAATCAAGAAACTATACAACAATCATTGAACAACGTCGATCTGACTTTGCTCCACTCTGGTCTTCGTCGACCAAAATTGTGGACAAATGTAGACTCCAGGGAGCTTTAAATTATGCAAAACCAGGACCGACTTTACATGGTAGAAACTGGTGCAACTATATCAGGGCACCTCTTGCGGATGCTTCTAAACAAAATTAAAACTTCAAATTCAAAATTATTAATTAAAAAATATTAATTAGTATGCAATTGATAATGCCATCTGGCTTTACTGGCGATGTGCAGTTAGCAATTACATATTTCAAGTAATATAGCGTTCGGGTCTCATAGCCAAGGGGGCCAAGTCAGACTGAACTTATAGATTGTAGTGTTATAAAACAAAGATTTATGAAAAATAAAGAATAATTAATTAAAGATATCAGTGGCGCTATCTTACAGTAAAGGTTGGAACTATTTTCATTAGAAACTTGGGCGTTTTCCCACCGATGGCGCCACTAACCGAATCGATACTTATGACAGCATTGAATAATAATTTATAACAGTGCTCGGAATTAGTTGGACATTTCGGGCCAATTTCTGAGGCACCGCCTACTGTACCCCCACTACCGCTCTAGGTTCGACGGCCGAGCCGCAGATCGCGGGCGTGACGCATCCGCGTGATTAAAAATTTCCTTGCGTTGTCAGTATTTTCTATTTTCACAGATAATTAAAGTTATTAATATTATGTTTAGCTCTATATTTTATATGTACATATAATAACAATAATGTATGATATAATAATTTTGATTTCAATTTTCTTGCCAAGTCGCATATATTACTATCGGTCTTATTAATGTCTCATGGAATAGGCCTACAGAGGAAACCACTTTAAAGAAAATGCGTAATAATGCATTAATAATAGTAACTCTTGGATGACATGGAAAGCTATTGATAAAATTGCCATTATTATATCATACATTATTATTATTATTATTATATGTATATATAATTTATAGACCTAAACATAATATTAATAATTTTCATTATCTGTGGAAATGAAAAATACTGACAGCGCAAGGAAATTTTTAATCACGCGGATGCGTCACGCTCATGATCGCGGCTCAGTCGTCGAGCCTAGAGCGGTAGTTATTCAAGACTTGCTTCCTTTAAAAGTACGCATTGACCAAATGAAAGTTTGAAGTAATTGCTTTGTACCTTTATCTCTAAAGAAATATTCATATAACCTTACATTTGTTGCTATAACCCAACTATTGTCATGTTTTTATTTTACTTTAAACAATATGTTTCTTTATGTGTTTGCAATCTTATGGCAAAGGTACAAAAGTAGAACTGGCAAAAACAACATATTCTGTCTGACATTATAGTAGTATACACCAGAAGACGGTCTTGAATTCATGGGGTTTCATATTATGGGGTTTGACAGACGAAATCAGAAAGTCATAAAATATAAATTATCGATACAAAGAACTTTCTAAAGAAACGTCAGCTATATCAAAGTTCCGTATTCTTACACCGGTTGTCATAATCGATTACGAATACACATTTCGAATGTTCACGTACAGTCGAAACGTGCACTGTAGGATTTATTGCGTGATTCTTAATCGAAATCTTATATTGCAAAATATATACAGCAAATTCACGCAAATGATGAAATACTTTAATTAAAACCAAATGTAGGAGTAATTTTCGTTGCCCCTCTATAATAGAATTTCTATTTTAAGATTATCATTTTCTATAATAACTCATCGCTCGCAAAAGATGTGTTTCAACTTTGCCGCGTATTAAACAGATGGCATTATCGGTAGACCAAGGTAAAATGGCTATTTCCTTTTGTAATTTCTCTCTTATGAAAGATCTTTCTGAATTATATAAGACGCACTCAAAGAGGACATGGTCTATGTCCTCTTCTCCTTGACCACAGTCACAGTGGAGATTAGTGAGATTACCCATTGAGCTCTATCCTAACTGGAGTGTGAACTGCGAGAGGAAGCCGGTTCGAGAGAGATGCAAGATGAGTGGTTCCGGTGGTACTATCCTATAGCAAATTTATGTGTGAAGGGAGACGAGACTCCTTTTTGTTTGAATTTCGCGGCACTCTAGGAATTATTTACAGATTAATTATGTACAGATTTGAACTTTATTTCCTTTTTATTTATATATAAAACGATAGAAACATTAATATTAATGACATAATAATGAAATAGTATACATAATTTACATACCATAAAAACAAATATATACAATTTGGTATAGAGCTAAATTTATATTGTATTTATCGAATTTTATGCGGAAAAGAATCTGAAAGTAACTCCTCGACAATGCTCAGCGATGCTCGGGTAGGTTATGTTACGGCGTACGTTTCTTTCCCCTCTACAAATAAATTTGCTATAGGATAGTACCACCGGAACCACTCATCTTGCATCTCTCTCGCAGTTCACACTCCAGTTAGGATAGAGCTCAATAGGATTACCTGTTATAAATTTTCTGGCAAGTGAAGCTTTAAGGTTATAGTGGTTGGCGCGAATTCTTGAAATAATTTGTATAGTTTCTCTGTCAAGATTTTCCTTGTATTTATGAAACCAAGGTTTATATTTTTTCCTATCTAGATCCGGTCATAAATTCCTAAAAAATTGAGAGCCTTTATTTATTCCAATTTCTATCATCTTTTCTTTGAAATTAATCCAGAATTTATCTTTTATATCCAATAGAATTTCACTCGCTGGGACTTTGAATCGGAACCCCTTGTCGACGCTGTTGCTTCAGTGCCACCTGGCGAGGTACGCAGTGCACTTTCAGAAGGGTGTGAAAATCCTAAACGAGATCATCCTTCTATCGTCGTTCGTTTCCCATTCGCGAGCGTACCGTCGAGTGTCGCTGTGTCGGGCCGACGTCGCGAGTGTTTGTAATGTCGACGAGAATGTTGACGTTTAATTCAGCTCGTCGGGAGCAACGGGTACGCGCCGCGCGAATGTCGTGAATAATGTCAACGGCTTAATCGTAACTTAATGCACGTGGTCGTGATAATGTTACACGCGACAGAATTCACGTAAGCTCCACGGGCTTCATGAACGAACAATCCTCGTACGCGCGAGGGCTTTGGCTCGAACTGTGACGCGCCATATTGGTTCAAGAGAATTGTTCATAGTTAGTGGGCTTTGGGTGATTCAGTTTTTTTTTTTTTAATCGCAAATGTACGTAGAATAACTAGAGTTTCGGACGATGGAAGAGACTAAGATCATTTATCACATCGACGACGAGGAAACCCCTTACCTGGTGAAGCTCACCATATCACCGGAAAGGGTCACTCTCGCCGACTTCAAGAATGTCTTGAATCGGCCGAATTATAAGTATTTCTTCAAATCAATGGACGATGATTTTGGGTGAGTGTCACACCGATACGCATGTCCCTCGTATGTTGTGTTTTCTTACATTTCACGAGAATACGATACGTCGTTCGAAACCGTAGCGAGACTTTATCTTTCATCTTCGGATGCAAGTCAATGCCCTGCGATTTAAAACAGTATCCGCTTTCGCGATAGAGTCACATTTTGACAATTATCCCTTCGCTGCGTGTATTTCTGTCAGTCGATTTGCATCCATCTATCGGGAGCTTTAAATGCTAATACGATCGTTGTATCGCACTTTTTTACGCTGAGATACGGTGCGTCCATGGACGGATACTATTAGAAATAAAAGTATTCGAAATTCTGTAGCGGACGCCGAATTCAGAGGGAATAGGATAATGCTACGGATAGAATTTGTAAACTTCGGAAATAAAACATTTAACACCCCTTTATTAAGATCTTGTTTCATTCTAAAATCTATTATTTATAAATCTATTACTATTGTTTCTCGAATCTGATTACACAAAAAAAGTTGTCATAATATTCGAGAACAGTGGTGCACAACCTTTTCTACTATTGGACATAGTAAAATATCATTTCCAATGGATTAAAAGCTTACTGTTTAACATTTTACTTCGATAAAGTCACAGCAAAAATACATTACCAAAAATAAAAAGTTTCCTAACGATGTATTTAAATATAATTGGATCAAATATACCCATCTAATTACTGTATTAACTTTTTATTATAATATGATGTAGACCACAGTAACAGTAATACTCAATTTCATTAAAAAACAAACTAATTAATACAAATACATTAATTGATTTTTTACATTAAAACTATAAATGAAAATAAAATATTTTAACATCTTTCATTCAATATTTCCATGCATAAATTTTGTTGAATTTGTATTAAAAGTCATGGTATTATAGAATACATGTCCTTTAGTTTCTTCATGCTTACGAGTGCATTAATAACAATGTTTACTTTTTTTCCCTTAAACAATTACTATACTAAAATTGTTGTACTTTCTTGACAGCGTGGTGAAAGAAGAAATTGTAGATGATGATGCCCATCTTCCCTGTTTCAATGGACGTGTTGTCTCTTGGGTAAGATTGTTAAATTCATTGCTAAATATTAATAGACTTTTCATGTTGACTTTATAGCGATATATCAAGCACTAATATAATACAGAACAAAAATAGCGATGGAGTAAAGTACAAACTTCAGCGATATTGATTGCAAGAGTTATAAATAATTAAGATGGTTAATATGAGTTCCATGATTATGTATGTACCGCAAAATCTAGAAAACAAAAGTTTAATCTCAAAGCATGTATATAGTAATCAATTTAGTATGCCATATAAGTAGGTAAATTAAAATATAATTTGTTCAAGAAATTATATGATTTTGTAGTTTATGGTATAACTATGAATGAATAAAAGAGGTTCATTAAATACATGAAAGTTAGGAAATATAAATTAGAATTAGAAGAAATAATAAAGTATTCAATAGGAAAATAAATTTATGTACCAATAGTTGGTGTCAGCTGAAGGCAGTAACGTATCAGATGGTGCATCACAGTGCACAGATTCTGTGGCACACAGCGAGGTGAAGCATGATCGTGTAGATCATGTAACACCTGGTCATACAACTCGTGGTCCACCACCACTTTCACATGATGACACTTTAACAGAAACTGAAAGTATTATAAGTAGTCGACAAGGGCATCATTTGCATAAAAGTTCAAGACATCATACAGACAAATATGAAAAATATAATAAGTATAATGGTACGTTGTCGATTCTATCAACCTGTCTCTAGTTGTTTCAAGTTATATCATTATTTTTTACATTTTTTCTTATAATTTTTCCATCAGAAATAGTAGTAGTACTAAATTTTTACTATCTAAACACTATTTTCATTTGTTTACTGACTCAGGGCTTCGTATAAATGGTCATTCAAAGCACAGATCGGGCCACGGTTATGAGACTGCTTCTATTTTAAGTTCAGATTTAGAAACAACAACATTTTTAGAGTCGGATGACGATGCAAGTAGCCGTATAACGTCGACAACAGGCAGACATACCAATATGAGTAGTACAGTTGACAGAGCTACCTTAGGTAAATCGTTATCTCGTAATTTAAATATGTGCGGCCAAAAAATATTTGTTATCACGAAGTCGGATGCGTAAGTAGAAAAATGAATATTTGTATTTACGTATCAGATCGACGTAGACCGCAGAGAAGACGGCGTCACAGATTACCACCTATGTCTAGAACGTCATCCTTTAGCAGTATCACAGACAGTACAATGTCCTTAAATATTATAACAGTTTCGTTAAATATGGATACTGTTAACTTCCTTGGAATTAGTATTGTTGGTCAAAGTAACAAGGGTGGAGATGGAGGAATCTATGTTGGTTCAATAATGAAAGGGTACGTGTTATGTTTGAATCCAATGATAATTGCACTGTACAAAGAACTTTGTATAATAAATCATTAGTACAGAGCAAACTGAGTAATGATTTTATTATGCAAATTTTAATATTAACAGGGGAGCAGTTGCTTTAGATGGTCGAATAGAACCTGGCGACATGATTCTTCAAGTAAACGATATTAACTTTGAAAATATGTCTAATGATGAAGCAGTTAGGGTGTTGAGGGAAGTTGTTCAGAAACCAGGGTATGTTAAGCAATAGCGATATGTAAAAATTTGAATACATGAGTAGAGAATACGGCATTGTGTCATGGGTAAATATACATCTTTCAGACCAATCAAATTAGTAGTTGCAAAATGCTGGGATCCTAATCCAAAAGGTTATTTCACAATACCACGTACAGAACCTGTAAGACCTATAGATCCTGGTGCATGGGTGGCGCATACAGCCGCTATAAGGGGTGAAGGTTTTCCTCCGCGTCCACCGAGCGCCACAACTTTAACATCAACGTCGAGTAGCCTTGCGAGCACATTACCAGATACAGAAAGTAATTATTTCTCTGTATTAAAAATTACAAAGCTAAAAGCTCAACAAAAATCTTGATCAAAGACAATAACGAATAAATAATGCATTTTTATTAGGACCATTAGAGGAACTTCACCTTACAGTGAATACCGATATGCCAACAATAGTACGAGCAATGGCTCGGCCTGACTCAGGCTTGGAGATTCGTGATCGTATGTGGCTTAAAATAACAATACCAAATGCATTTATCGGTGCAGATGTGGTAGATTGGCTTAATACCCATGTAGAAGGATTTATCGACCGTCGCGATGCAAGAAAATATGCATCCCTCATGCTGAAAGCTGGTTTCATTAGGCACACAGTTAATAAAATAACATTTTCTGAACAATGCTATTATATATTTGGTGACTTGTGTTCAGCCATGAGTAGCATGAAACTAGACTGCGATACAGTTGGGCCGTTACCTCCACCAAATGCCTGGGACATGCCTTATTCAGGAACATATGCACCTCATTCTGCAACTGGATACAGTCCAATGCCATTTAATTTCACTAACGAACCAACCGTGTATGGTTATCACCGAGAAGAAAGTGTTCATAGTGGTTCAGGTGAGGGCTATAGATATATTACAATCAACCCTTTGCAGACGGGCGTTTTCCGTGCGTGTTATTTCTATTTAATACATTGTTGCAAACATATCGAGGCAATCAACTTTTATTTATTTGCGGCGATGGGTGTGCCGAGAAGTTGGGATTACCCTGACACTCGTCCGCATAGGGTTACTAATAATATCAAATTTCGGCATATATTTGAACGTAATATATTTTAACAGGAGGTAGTAGCGCAGGTAGCGAGCACATTTGCAAAGAACCTATCCATGATTTAAAGTCCTGTTCTTCGGCGTCTGAAACCGAATTGCATATTCCATCAGTGCCAACTATGCAGAGTAAGAATTCTGGTAATGGAAATGGATCGAATGGAAAGAGGTCTAATGGTAGTCGCAGTCGTTCCAGTGGTTCTGAACAGTCTGTGCAGACAGGAACTGGTTCAGGGAATCAACAGAACCAACAAGACTTATCTGGTAGTAGACAGTCATTTCGCATTGCGATGGGAAATCCTTGTGAATTCTTTGTTGATGTTATGTAGATGCCGGTGTTGTAAATAGATGAGTTTTACATTTGAAGAAAGATATATAATTGAACGTTTTGAATGAATACTTTGAAACATTTTATTCGTCGGTTTAATGAAAAATAAGATTTTGCAAGTTTTTTTAAACGTTAGACACAGCCTTTATACTATTCTTAATACTACTTTCATTATTTCCCTTCCAATAACATTAACATCGAACAAAAGTTACGTTCTGGTTAGTGCATGTTTTCTATTATTTGTATGTGATATTTCAAAGTATTTATTCGCTGCCCTATGCGATTTACTTTGCAGGTTTATGTAATTCGTACATGAAGTTTTAATAGTTTGTTTATACATGTCGTCTTAACTTTGCATTCCATCTTGTACTATGTACTCTACAGTAATGGTATTTTTAAAGTTCATGTTTATCGAGAATATTTTAATATTCCTTACAGTATTTGCATATAAAATGTAAATGAGTATCCTAATATTGCATCAAAATGTAATGTTTAAATTCAACAAAGAGTAAAACAGGTATTTTTTATGTCGTAATAATGATAACGTCGTTTAAACTTCGACTACTTTTTAAAAAGTTTTATTCTTGTAGCAGTTGATCCTGATTCACCTATTGTTTCTCCCTTTTTATTATTTGACCTGTATAAATTCGAGAAAAAGTAACTATTATGAATTGTATACTGAATCTTGGAGCAACATTTTATAACGAGATCCACATCTATAACTGAATCTTTATATAAGTCCGTTACATTTAAACGAATTAAAAACAATCGTGTAATGCACCTTGCCGTGAAATAAGTGCATCTGTAATTTCTCGCATGAGATATGGAATTGTTGTGCTGAACTCTACTATACCTACAGTAACAGTGAAATTAGTACAATTACTATGAACGAAGAACTCAGTATTTAACTTCGATAATTCAACATTATATAAATATATATATATATATTTATATATATATACACATATATATATATGTATATATATATATATATACACACTATATTGCACGCTTTATTATAAATATCATTGTGGTGTAATTGTTGATGTAAAGCACGATCGCACACGAAGTAGAGCACAAGCATGGTCATGTAAATAACACAAATTACATCGAAGAATCTAAGTAATGAACAATGCAATAATTTGATAAATAATGCATGTAAATTATACTTATTTTATAAAAAGAAAAGGTACGTATTTTTATTAATATTTTTCCATTGCTTGCGTTCTAGGATTGTCTACGACAATGGGGCAGCTATTTCTTTAAAATCGAGAGGATATTGTTTCAAAATGTTAAACGATTCACTAATTATTGCTTTGCAAACGCATTTTTAATAATAATCCCCAACGAAAACAAAATATATATGTACAAAGAAAAATATGCAGTAAAAGCGTTATTGTATATTGGGCAATTATTGGTGAATCATTTAAGTTACATGGTCCGTGCGTGAAGGACATTTTTGATTGTATTCCTACTAATTCAAGTTATTATTTGGATAAAAGAAATTGTTTACAATTATGTTATGTGGTACTGCATCACAGGTTCGACAATATGTAAATAGAACAAATTATGCTCATATTAAATGTGCCATCTCATCAGTGTTAGACGTATTGAAAAACTGCGACATATAATTTATATACATGCTTTCCAGGTGTATGCATTTATTATTGTTTACATTCACCGATGTCATCTTATCTACATACGAATATCTTCTGCATCTCACATAAGCTTATTTAATTTCAACAAACTTCGTCACATTTAATTGCGTCTTGCCGTTGCGTTTTTATACAAATTTTTATTTAGCATACCTTGTTATATCTAAATAATGTTCTTTTTTCTTTTATAAAATGCCGCTAGAAGATATCTGCATTCGATTCATATAATGCATTGGCGTCATAAAAATATAAGACTGCTTCGAATATGGTGTAATGTTTGTTTCAAACATTTCATGCTTTTAACGAAAATCTGACAATTGTTTTTTTACAACAATTTTACTAGTTTTTATATCGACACGTCTAAGAATTTCCATTACTTTCTTTAATGTTTATAAAGTATATAATCTAGTGGATATTATCGATGTCTTTTTACGTAACATGCAGCCATGTTTGAAAATTTCATTTTGTGCAATTTTCCAAAGCAAAAACTGAATTTTCTGTATTCTTCTGTTCGATATTTTTTTTTTCAAGTAACAATGAATAGAAATTTTTTATATCGTACCCGTAGAGAGTAATATAACGGTGTTTATATGTATCGCAAAACTATTTTTCTTTTCCAGTTTATTAGATACTCGACGCGTATAGATGTACATTAAAAGAGGTTTCATTGGAAAATTGCGCATTGGCATTTAAGCATTAATTTCAACGAATGTTTTCGTTTTGATAAAATTATTATGTAATTCGATATTTAAGAAAGTAGTTACGCAAACTGATTTAACAATATCATTATGATACCAACCATTATATATATTATTCTGTAAAATATATACATATTTTATGTTGCAGACAGGTTGTACAGTATGTCTGCGAAACACAAAAGCTGTATTTGCAAAAAGACTGGATTTTTAATTGTTATAGATACCGAGAGAGGAAGCAAAAGGAGAATGAAAAATAAATGCAAATTTTGCGATTCACAGACATACTAGGAATTTGGTTTATTTTATTTTCTATTTATTGTGCCGCTCTAAAAGGACCTGCTGCTTTACTGTCTAACATACAAACGACTCAATTTCCTTTGCAACTCACGTTGTGCGCATGTGGATTACACCACGTCAAAGACGTAATCGAGTCATTTTTGTGCCTTGTGCTGCGCTGACGGTTGATGCAGAACGGCGTATGCACGAGGAAACTCATACACAGACTAGCGATTTGGACAACAATAGCAGAGACAATATCTGTGAGTGTATTTTATTTTGTTACGATGGGTGATTCTCACCACTCGTTCTTTCTTTCCGTATCTTTCTATTAACTTGAAACATTAGAGAGTAATCTGTATCTAATATTTAATAACAGTATAGATCAGTTATTATGAGAGTATTATTTATTCAAACGATCGTTAACTCGTTTCGTTATCTTTCTTATTTCATTGTTACAAGTAAAAGTTTTCCCTTGTGTTAGGTACAATGAGAGAAACCATTCGTCCTAGAATTGTCCACGCTCCGAGATAAAGTTGACTAAACACACTGAAATGCATCTTTAAACCTGTTTCGACATTCTTGCACTCTAATTGCTTGTTTAAATAAATACAGCATCATACGAGCATCCGTATCTGTATAAATGCGAATGTGTCTACATAATTTAGTAGTAGAACACTCGATTCGTATGTATCTTAAATAGTTTGTAATGCTCCTGCATAAATTATATACAAGGCAAACATGTAGTTTTGTACCTGTACATGCAAATCCCTATTACCTTGGCAGTTTGATTAGACTGCACTCGAACACTCCTAGACATAGTATGTCCTTTTAGTGCAGCTAAGCCTGAGGCAACGCTCGCAATTGAAACATAAGATACCGTTTCTTTTTTTTTCCAGATGAGGAAGACATTTTGGAGTACCAGTTTCTGCATAAGTGAACAATATTTGTTAACACAATACGTATACGTAACAGTGGTAATAGGAGTTGAACAGGATGTTAAGGTACATTTCCACTTGACGTTTAATTAGGTGGACGGAAGTAGCACACGCGAAACATATATTTATATATTTAATAGGCCAATTTTGATAAAACGTCATAGAAGGTAAAGAATCTAAACTCTCGTATAATTTGTAATGGCTATACATAATAGGGTTAAGGCCATCGAATTTCACGTGGTATTCAATATCACTACGAGAATGTCTGTATCTACGATCTGCAAAAATTGAAGAATTTCGAAAAACGATGGCGTGCTTCTTTAACGCAGGGTGCATGCAGATTGAGAAAGAAAAAAAAGAATCTTCATTACTCGATACATGTATTGTTTTATTCATCAGCGTGTCGTACGCACATATACTTCGGCGATATTGTTTTTATTTTTAAAGGACAGCGACGAATCTTTGTATCACACGTCGCGTGTATTTTTCATGTCATTTGTTGATTTTTCAAAAATCGACTTCTTAGATAAGTCGCGAGCTTTTTATATTCACAACGAGGTATTCCACCGAATTGAAATTGTACTTTTGTATACACCGTATAAAAAGAAATACGGGTACAAGAACGTCGGATCTGCGAGATGTGAAATCAAAACGGTTTTGCGTATATTGTAAGGCAAACGAAGAAAACGTGTCAGTAATAATACGAATGGATATCCAAAAAAATTCCTGATTTATTAGTACAACTTACGACTGCAAATAAATGCGCCTCTTGTAACCAAGTGTCAGCTCACACTATGTAAATTAATTAGTATAAAGCATACCGTATGATCACGAAAAGTATTATTTCCGCTTCGGAAGAATCGAGCTTTTTATCATTATAAATGACCCTTTCGTTGCTGGGGATGCTTAGGATCGTTCACCGAACGTGTTTAACACGACTAAGCGTTCGAATCTTTGCACCGAAAAGGATAACGAGTTTCGTATGAAACTGTTTAATCGAGAATTAAAAATTGCATAATCTTGCCGTTGACTCAGCCGTCGGCGTCGTCTCGTTAGTTTACTTTGCTTTATACTAAATAATTGAACGAGGGATACATGTACGATTTTATTTTTACTACTCATCCACTCGATACGAAAGGCAATACGTAAATAAATTGTAAAAATAGGATTGTACAATTGGTGGAAGTTTTCTTATCCGGTTCTGTGTGCGAGTTTATGTGAAAGATTGTGAATTGTGTATCGTGGGGCGAGCACGAGTCTCTTCCTCACAGTAACCGATCGGAACCTCGACAAGTCAATAAGAACGTGTTCGAACTGCTCGACAGAAGTATTTTATTGTCATTATAGAGTACCATAGTACAAGGCGACAAGATAGTCAATCGATATCGCATTTGCAATAATTTCCGTTCTATATTTTCTATCCTAGTGAGAGATTTTTTCAAACCTTTTTCTTTCTTTTTTTTCTTTTTTTTCTTTTTTCATTAAGCTACGACACCGTGTCGTAGATACCCCTAAAGTTCAACAACGTTATTACTCTATTTATTATATATGCGAAATGAACGAATTTGTAAAAAGAAAGGAAAGCAAAATAACGAATCGACTTAGCATTCGCTTAAGATAATGGTAAACGAGACTTGTTCACGTATAACGTTTCGCGGACGAATCGCGAGACTGTACACCAAGGTCAAATGTTGACGGTTTTCTTTCGAGTTTCTATGAATGTAACGCGAACGTTTCTATCAATGTATGTATGATGTACGTTGGACGTAACGAACGATCACAAGGCTCTGACGATTTCGCGAGGTCGGGTGACATACGATGCATAAGTTATAGAACGACGAAAGAATTTCAATATATGTAGTAGTGTGTGGATATACAGGGAAATAGATTGTAAAGATTTTTATGACTGTCTGAAATTATTATTGTCTTTGGTTCTGTCTTACAATTTCCATCGACGATCGAACAGCGCAGCTGTTTCTCGGCATCTACGATATTCGTTATCTTACTCTGAGCGATGATACTCGGACCAGCAAGCCGAGATATCGCACGATAAAAGTTACTTTGTTTATCGCTACACGACATATTTTATTAGCGCGAGATTTGTTTTCCTAATAGATTACGTTACATGATCGCTACTCGTTGAACAACAGTTTGGAGCACGATAATGGTTACTCGCATCGGTTTCTCCGTGTTCCTCTTTAATTAGCGAAAAGTAACGTTTCATTTTGATCGAAGATCAACGCAAGGCGATTGCTCTATATCACTAGCTATCATTACAAAGCGAAAGGCTGTAGTTTCACTTTCGAAACGAGTATTTGAATATTTCAGGAAGGTAAAGATGAGTTTCAACGATTGACACTTCCATCTTCGGTCGATGAGGCAACGTAATGCCGATCACCCGTGAGGATTCACTCGATCCGAGATCGATAAACTTTGGAGGAGTAACATGGGTGCGGTTCGTCACCAAAGAGAACACTTTTTCATCGGATTCATGGGCGCCCCGAGTTTGCAGTTGAATACCTCGGCGAAATCCTGCGAGTTTGACAAGGTACCGATCACACGGAACTTGCCAGGGGAATGCACAGCGGTTTTCAGTTTGTTTCTGGTCGCCTCCGGTCTCATCGAGCCGCACCACATTTGGGCGAAGTGTAGGAAAAACAGCTGCTTTCCTGTCGCGTTTAAACCGGGCAAAATCTCGTCGGCGTTTCCGTTTAACTCCAACCACCTCTCATAGGCCTGTAAAAAGTAAAACGTTTGAAAAGCAAGCAATTTAAAAAATAAAACACTTGTATCAATCGATTCAAGCACTGTGTTCATTCTCAACTTTCGTACAACAAATCTAAAGTATCGTACAAGTTATACCAAATAAATTGCGTGAAGAAACAGGTATTCGAGGATATATCGATTTGCTTGAATCGATATTTAAGTTTTAACGACTGCGAAGAATATAATGTATTTGTAATTTCGTGAAAATTCAGATATCAGAGTAAACTTTAATTTAGGTTCCAGCGTATCGTTGGGTCTTTAGAATATTCACATTTATTTAGTGTCGAGTACTTGGAATTTTACTTGATATTTTCGAGACTCCACGCAAATTGGTGGCTAAAGCACTCCCTCATTTATTTCCTGTATGAAAAATGCTCACCCGAAAAGCTTGCTTGATACCACCGTTGTCCGCGATGTTCTCTCCCTGGGTTTTGAACCCATCTATTTGCATACCAACTTCGCTCACGGTGTAATGACTATATTGGTCTGAAAGATTAAACAGTTTTGGAACTTGCGAACGGAAGTTCGTTGCGGGCTACGGTACTCGAAACGCGTTACCGATAAGACAATTGGCGCGCTCGTCGAAGCCATAAATGTCCTCGTCTCTCCACCATTTATGTAGATTACCATCCTTATCGAACATCCGACCCTTATCATCGAAACCATGAGTGATTTCGTGCCCAATCACGGCACCGATCCCACCGAAATTCAAACTTCGTGGAAAGTATTTATGATAAAAGGGTGGCTGCAGTATGCCAGCTGGAAATACTGAGGATGGAAGGCAATTTATTAGTTGGACAAAATCTTGAAGGAATTGAGAAAGCCCCTAACTTCGCTTCAAATACGATGGAAAGAAATAAATGTTTGTTAGAAAATAACATAGAAAATTATTACTGAGAAACAGTTGGCCAAATACGAATGTAACTGGAGAGTAAATAATATTATCATTTAAAATAATTTAAATCATGAAAATATCAAATTGTTAACAGTTGAAAGACTATCCAACCCTTCTATTATTTTCCAGTATATTAGCTTGTACAGTGAAGAGTAAACTGACTTATCTGATTCTTGCTGCGGCTGTAATAAGCATTGACCACTGCAGGCGCAGTGTTCCAAAGTGTTTTGTTAACAGGGCTGCCGAGACAATCCTGCTCCACCTTGGTCAGATGCTGCAATATGTTCAACGTATTCTCGAAGTACTTGTCTGGACGGATCACGACCTACGGTAACATCAGAGATTAGGTACGTTTGCCCAACAACGCATTTATCGCAGTTCTCTAATCACCGAGGGACAAAGAGTCAACGTTCAGTCTTACATCCTTGTAACGCTCGTTCAGTAGCTCAGATTTTAAAATAAAATCGGGGTAACCGATCCTCAGCAACATGGCGTTCACCTTCTCGATGGCCAACTCTTTCGTTTCGTCGTCGATCCAGGTCTTTTGACTCAGGTGTTCTCTGAACGATCGTTGTATCTCTCTGGTCATGGACAAGGTCTGCATGGAAAATGAATATTATATGATAAAAAATATAGAGTGATCTTTGCTTAAACGAACAATAGTAATGTCTCCAGAAATGCACTTTGTCTACGATACATGAACGGAAACCAGCCGGTGAGACAATTTAACGCAACGTTGAAACGTTGTTATCATATTCATGACATTTTTCTGATTAAAATGAGACCAAATGCGACGTAATTCGCAACATATTTACTCGTAACAACTTATTATATATCATATATCGTAGAGCACTAATTAAAAAAAGATGAATGGTAAATATCATTCGAATGATATCATGTTTGGTCTAATTTTAATCAGAGAAATGCCAGGAATATGATGGTAAAGTTTTACAACAAAAAAGTTAATAATGACAAAGTTTCACCGTTGCAATAAATCGTCTCGCCGACATACCCTGGTGTTTTCGCTCCCTCCTCTTCTTTATTTGCTGTCCTCTACGTTCGAAGCATGTCGGCAAATATTAGAGAATATACGAACTCTATGATAACCGCACAAGGTTGGTCCTGAGCTTGTGCATCTATAGAGACATTACTGTACTAGTCAAGAAATTGAATTGACTGGAGACAAGAGCTAACAACAGTGAATACACAGAAGAATGTCCCTTTGCATCAATAAATTGATCTGGTAGGGATAGTTCTAATCGGATATACAACCAATTTGAATATAATAAGTATCTTCCCAAGAAAAAATAAAATAATGAACGCGGATCGATGACCTACATTGTTCTTATCCACAACAAACTCGCTTTTAGCCTCATGTTCTCTTAGAATACTGATTTCAAGTTTCAACTTCAAGTCAGTTTCTAGACAATTAGCGAAGAAAATGGTTCTCACATCGTTCTTGCTTTTTTCATCGAAATACTTCTTGACGAACATCGATCCGACAGCCATACCCATGTTAGAGTTCACCTGTGCTACACAGTTCTTCCACCTGGGTGGTGCTTGCTCCCTCCCAAAGAGGATGTAATAAAATTTCTGCTTAGCTTCCTGAAATCGATCGTCCAAGTTGTTCACTCTGTGCTTGACGAATCGCCATAGAAGATAGTTCGCTATGGTTCTGGAAGTAAAAGAAGATATCGATTAGATCTACAAGATGTTCCTAATTTTTGTGATAAGCGACCCCGAGTCTCCTTCGACCTTCGAGAGCCACTGCTTTCGATGACATACCGTGGACTAGTCTTCGCGAGTAGATTCACTAGGTCCTGTATATATTGCAACGCGAAGACGACAACCGGCTCGGAGATATTTGTCGGTCGCGCTAAAACGATCGTCAGGTATCGATGCCAATTGATCTGCGGCACCAGAGTCCTCAGCTCACCGATGCTCATCTTGTGATAGAGCTCGGAGATATTCTTTCTACCGTCGACGGTGAACGTGATCTGCGAAACACGAAGTCAGATGTTGAGTCCTTTGATAAAGAATGAAAACGAATCAGAGAACGATTAGAAGTGAGATCGTTGAGTGTCGTACCTTGGCAAGTTTCTTCTCGAATTCTATCAACTCATTGGCGTCGTTGGTGGCGTTTTTCAAGGATGCTCCCAGCAAGGTTGAGATTTTGATTAAATAATCCTTGTAAGCTTTCAAGTATATCGTGTTCGATGGTTGAAGGAAATAGTCCTTGGTGGGAAGGCCCAGTGTCGTCTGATCGAACTGCAATTATAATTTGTTGTAGATATTGATCTGGAGGAAGACACGAAGATATCTCGAGAGGAGTCCCCGGAGAATTGAAGCGTTTACCTGGATCACGTATTGCTCGCTGTTCTTAATGTCCGGCGCAACCCATTCGGAAATGAGAATACAGTTGTTGTATAGTCGCAACTGGGCGACCAGGAGGAGCCAGTCGAACTTCTCTGGATCCCAGTTTGGCCTTAGGATAGGCCAACCGCCGAGCTCATCCAGGAGCTGTATAAGCGGCCGTTCCATGCGTTGCTCCAAGATCTCTAGCCACATTTCACGCGTTAATACGTTTCGAAAGTCAGCGTCAAAGCAGTTATAGGTTCAGACAAGAAAGTTGTCGCTGACTTAGGGAACCTTCGAGTCTGATGAACTTGGTTGTTCGTTAGCGTTCATTTAAATAGGGGGCAAATAGGTTTAGGGCTACGTCTTTTTTTGCATGAATTTTTTTAGCAAGAAAAGGATGTATATCATTTTATGAAACTTTATGATTTCGCTGAAATTTTCTTTGTATTATAGTACACTGCTGAATACCTTCTTGTGAATTTTTGTAGATTTTTGTACTGAACCATAAAAAAGTTATGAATTTTTTTGAAACAGTTACAGCTCTGTAATAACATAATCAGTAATCACTTAATCATTTTGAAATTAAATATTTCCTAGTATTATTAATACTCTAGTACTAGTCTTACATGACTCATATCTAATTTTTAGTGTGTTCGATACAAGTGCACCATTATTCGAATTCCTCTATTTGGATTCATTTTACATTTTAAATTGACGTAAATGGTATCTGAATTTGCCGTCATAATTTACACTATTTCCTGCACGAATATATATAAAATGTTGGCAAACTTTCATTCAATTATATACATCCATATTTTACTAAAAAAAATTCATGCAAATCACTAAAAAGAACGTAATTCTAGGAGGCTATTTGCCTCCTTAATTTATAACAAAGCATTACAAAGTTACAGATTAAAATACGACTAACAACGACGTATAGAAAATTTCAGGGGTGCATCAGACTCGGAGGTCGCGAGGGTGACGTCCATCAGCATTTACCGTAATTCATGCAACTTTGGTAGAGCTGTTTGGCTTTGACGGTCGCGTCGTTGGTGTTCGCCTCCAGGTCTCCGGGTATAGGATCGTCCAGGAGCTCCTTGAGGACGAAATCCAACGACTTTCTGATTATTTCGAAGGTGTCGTAGGCCGCCAGATCCTTCGGTATGGGATTGTGCCTCGCCCAGTTGCCGCAGGCGTACTGATAAAAGTCCTCGCATGGGTCAGCGCCCCTGTCCATGTAAGTGAGCATGATTTTTGCTGCGAAGAATACCTGTTTCTTAAAAAGCGTACGAGGAGAAATTACGCTAGAGGGAGAGCGCGTCAAGTGTACCTTGAGCTTTCCTGATGGCCCACCCGTTGCCCTCGCCCTTCCAAAATGCGTGGAAGTCGGGACTCGCGTCGTCCTCGGTCTGTTCGTCGGTGATCGGCAAACCGGTGTCCAAGTCATCGATTGAAATCGAGTGTCTGCCGCCTTGTTCGCCCTCGTCGAATTCGTCTTGGGAACGCTCCTCGTTCCCGTCGTATTTTCCATTGGACAACCTCGAGCTCACCTCCTCTTCGGTTCTCCGCGTGTCGCACGGGTGGTCGTCGTACCTGAAGAATGAAAGCTCTAAAGAGTACGTAAAGAGACGAAATAGTATTAAGATTTTTCAACGATCGATACGCTATTATACTAACTCTTGATATTCGTTGCTTTGTATTTCAGGGTTATCTTTGATCTCGTCCGCGTCCACCTTTGAGTAGTAATCGTCCAGGAAGTGCTCCAAGTTTTCGTCTGCGTTCCGGTCGTCCGTTTTCCCGGCAACGTAGTCGGTAGACTGCACCTGCACGAGATACACTAATGTCTCTATAAATGCACAAGATCGGGACTGACTTTGTGCAGTTATCGTATATTCTTTGATGTTTGCCGTCGAGCGTAGAGAAGGAGAGCGAATAAAGAAGAGGACGGAGCGAAAACACACTCGGCGGTAAACATCAAAGAATATACAAAACTCGGTTATCGAACTCCATGACCCCTCAAGAGGTATAGCCCCTAGTATTAGGGCTGATTTCTGTGCACTTATGCTGGACAAATTTGTGCGTCTAACGATACATTACTGTATTTCTTTCAGAAGATTCAGTTTTTAGCTTCGAAAACATAATTTATGGCAAGAGAACGCTTCAGAGAGATAGTAATTTGTCTATTCTTTTTTCGTTTATGAGCTATGCTCCCTGGTTGTGGAAGAAACGATATCGTCAATCTTAATTGTCCTTGTACGGAATGAGAGGATTGGCAGTGGGACGATCGATATTTATACACTGCACCAGTAACACTAATTTGATGTTGATTAACGCTAATTAACGGTGCTGCGCACACGATACTCTTTACCCGCGATGTCCGGTTTTCTTCTTAAATGTCTTTCGGTGAGTTACTGTAAGAAAAGACGCTGCGGTAGGCCACTTTAACGAGAGACGGTATATTTTGAATAATGTACCCCATCGAGCTCTCTCTTGCGTCGTTGAAGTTGCTGCGGCGGAAGGTGCGTTTCCACCGGCACGTAGCTTGTTTTCATTCCAGATAATAGGATTCTGTCTTCTTCCTCTTCCTCGCTCGCTCGTTCGGTGTCACTGCGGCTGGTCGCCACTAACGAAATACACATCAGTTAATAAAAAAAAAAAAGTAGCAGATTTAGACCTATCGGGCCTATTTAGCCTATAGAACTATTACTTTTATAAAGAGTAAGATACCCGTTACATCTTTCAAGTTAGGTGGGTTAAAAATTATCCCACCTTTTGCTTAGCTTTACTATTTTATTTAAAGTATTTGATTCATGTAGCAATACTATGGACTAACGCTAAAAGTAGAATAAATGGAATCAAACAATCAGTGTAATGTCCAAAATGTGAATGATAATTTAATAATTTCATTTCATTTCATTAAAATAATGTAAGCACACAAAAGTACGCATACTCGTACTACTTTTATATACAGGATGACAGGTGAACCCCACGAAAGGTTTACGATACCACTAATGAAAATAGCGAGGTCATAAAAGCATACACGTCATTATACCATTCGCCTTTTTCATTTACCACTGTTTCTATCTCGAACGTAACCGCAGGTATATACCAGCTGCGTGACGCGCCTTGCACTTCAAACCGAAGAAATATAGCGAGGTCGTAAAACCAGCAGGGGTTGAAGACGGTAGCGCACTCGAGCGATGAAAGTCACGATCCCAGGGACAAATCCGGTATATATTCTGATCATTAGCATCCTAAGAGCCTAATCGCATCAATGGGGTCGAAGGTCTGCGAGGTCCTGGCTGGCGAAAACTACTGGGTTTGGCGGTTTATACCCTTGAGAGTATCGTTTTCCATGGCGCTCGAGCGTGCCTCGTGTATCTCCCTGTATCCCGTTTCATCAAGTATAGTTTTTAGGCGCCAGGGCATCGAGAGCCTAGTCGCGACAAGGGTGACTTGCAGGCTCGAGTGGCCCTGTAACCAGTGGCGAAAAACACGTGTAAAGCCTCCTGTCCTCGAGGATATCGCTTTACACACTTGACTGCGCTTCGAGTACTTCAAGATATTCCTTTCACCCGGTACACGAGTCACAGGTGAGCTATACTGATTTGTTTTTTTTGTAAATTTCGAGATTTTAGTAAAAATTTAAAAAACAATTAGTCAGAATTGATTCTAAATTTGTTTAGAATTAATTTAGCAGAAAAATAACACCTCATTGCGTGTCAAGTAAATAAAAAAATAAGTATGCATTTTTAACACAATTTCTCTATTTTTCGCAGGTAAAGAAAGTTGTATGCGAAAGAGATAAATAAAGAAATTGAAGCTTGGTTAATACTCGCAAGCGAGTGTAAAATGTTCGTAACGCAGCGCTGCAAAGTCCCAGTGGAGTATCAAAACGACCTCAGAAGTCAAACGTGGCGGAAGTCATCCTATGGTCGATCATTTTCCGCAATCGTGACTGGTCGACAAATCACGGCCACGCGTACGCGCTTTGCTCTAACCATGCGGATCCTTGGGTACCCAACGAACCGGACGTCGTTAAAGTCAAGTTCATTTTACGAGCAATAGACTTACACGGTAAGGTTTCCGCAGCCCTCTCGTCCTGCCTCCGTGTCGCGTGGATCAAATACGTGCGGTGATAAGGCGTCTTTCCTATGACCTGCGATCGCGACAAAGCGATGAAGATAATAGTGATCGGCAGTAATACGGCTGGGATCAGTAGCATCAGTTTGACGCGAAAGCGCCAAGTATCGTTTCCACCCATGCACCACCTGCGCATTTCGAATAAAATCAATCTTGTCCCATTTACGGTCAGCCCCCGTGGTCGGTATAACTCTGGGCAGGGTAACTGGCCCAGCAATCGGACGGTCAGGCAAAAATAAAATTCTCCAGCCCACCCAGAAATTAATTGAAATAGTATGAATAGTATTGTTTCATTTCCAGAGAAAACAGCGGCTCACCTTGTGTACAAGCGCAACTACGAAAAGAAAAGCAGCCCGCGATGCAAGGAAAAGCGTGATGACGAAGAAAGCACATGGTTTTTGTAACTCACTCAGGTGGAAACAGGTTAGAAGTTGAGAAACTGCACAAGTCGTTACTAACATTCCCGCTGACCATCGCAGACAATCACTCGTCACTTACGATAACGCGTTTTAAATCGAGGCACTTATGCTATTAACGTTAAAAATGCTCGAAAACAGCGATCGCGAACGGTTGAATAATATCGCATCCCGTACAGCTGCTTTCTTAACGATATGGAATAAAACATTTGTCCGATTTCTAGGTGACGTCCGATCGCTCGGACAGCTACCCTACTTCTTACGAACTTGAGTCGTCCGGTCTCCTTGTTGATGGCCAGCCTGCACGAAGGACACGGCCCGCCGCTGAAGAAGTCGTCGTCGTTGTACTGATTCAAACTACTTCCGCCCCTCATCTTTCCTGGAAGCAAATCGAGCCGTGGCACGTAAGTCCTTCCCGCGCGTTCTATCTACTACTCCATCGTAACTCCTACAAATTGTTCACAACCAGACGAACAACCGTGTCCCAGGGTGAATCGTGTCTCGATCCCCAGTGGCCGATCGGTCGCGCTCCAGCAACCACGCGCGTTGTCACATCGCCCGGTCGCCACGATCGAGAGGGTCACTGCAGGCCAAGAACACCCGCGGATGGGGATCAAGATCGAACTAGGACGTAGCGGCGAGTATCGTGTTGGAACCGGAGCACCGATTCGAGCGGTGACACCGCGCCCGTGAAGAGGAACAGACTGAACCGCTTATTGTACGGCAGCGATCACGGCGCGAATGTTAATGTAACATTGCGCGTACGGTCGAATTAGTCCCAAGCCGACATTCGTACGAGGGAGTAATTTACATATGTAACGTTGCGGTCAACGCCAATGGCGATGGTAACCAACAATCGAGGCGGAGCTCTCTGTACGTGCACGCACACCGGGAGAGGCATTTTACGCGCTCCTTACGTCCAGTTACTCGTCAATCGACCCTAATAACTTGCAGTTATCGTTCAATAACGCGTAGCGCTGTTTTACATTCTACACGTGACCCCCGACGTTATTAGTGTCTTTTCTCATCGCCAGCGCCGATTGTCGTTACAAGACGTAGGAACTTCAAAAGACGAACGGAGGAGCAATCGTCTCCGCGGTACTTCCGATTTCTTGCTCGTCACCCGCGCTCAATTGCTGTGACGCGGTTTCGTACTCCTTTCCTCGAGGATGTTCTGCACGTTGCACGATAGATCCAAGGATTGTCGACCCAACGATCGTTCAAAAGTTCTTCGAGAGTTACTGCTTCATTTATCCCTGGGCTTTCTGTTAGAGCTTTTAAAACAGCTGACGGACCGTTCAAACCGAGAGTTGGTATAGGAAACTGACCAGTATGTTGTCTTTGACTGTTTAGTACAGCTTCTTCCTTTGACATTTCCAGTGCAACCTATGGAAGAAATGTCGGCAACCTTTTGTTGCTTAAAAAATATGCAACATAGTGTTTATTTCAGGACACTTTCTATGCTTGACCTCTTTTCTATCGCTTCTCTTTCGAAACGTTTATCTTTCATTCTGTTGTTACTGCAAGTAATCGTGACGATATTTTATTCCTAATCGTACACGCACATATAGTTAAACTTGAATTTTCTATAATACGTAGTAACGATATGCGTGTAAAAATAATCCCGGACGAGATTAGTAAGTTGACTCTTCTTTTGTCAAATTTGTATTGGAGAAATCCCTTTTTTTAATTAGATTCGAAGATTAACTCACCGTTAGATCGTCTTTTTCTCCTGCTAAAATGATCTTCATGATTCGGCAAGTTCCAATATACTATGTTACATCCATAAAGTTTCTCTTCGGGGGTCATCATTATCGTTCAACGTAGACCTTGATAAACGTATGATGCTCCAAAAGGAAATTTCAATATCGGAACTTTCAATTGTATTACCAATATGATTTTACTTTGATGTTTCTATAATGACGAAACATTTTAACCAAGTATTCCGTCGCAAAAATGAAAAGTCTTTTTGTTCTAATTTCAAGTTACTGATGGTCTACTGTTTTTTCGGTATATTTTATAGGCAATTATAATACATTTAGTGGCATAATTTAGTTTAAATTCAGATAAAATTGTATCTATTTGTTCTAAAAATTAGGGAAAAGGAATAAAAATAGTATCGTAATTTTTCGGAATAGTTTATTTTTCACTAATAAAAATTCCAACACAGTGTATTTTACAATAACTTGCTGTGGAATATTATTCATCAGACAACTGCATGTACAATTTGTTCTTCGTTTGTATCATCCATTTGCTTATATTCTTGTCTCACTTCTTTATCAAGAACATAGTATGATGGACCAACACGTATAATCGGAGCGCTACCTAAACACTCTTCACCATTATATAAAACAGCAAACTGAAGTATAGAACAAGAATACCAAATATTATTTATTAAGTATTATGGCAAAGTAATCTAAGTTAACATAAAAAAAAGAAACTGTACCTGACCCTCTGTAAGAGCTCTTAACGGTTTGCTAAGTCGAATTACTAGTTGATCATTTATAGTTTGGTGAATTAAACAGGGTATCGTAGAATCCGCATGTTGAAAACGAAAGTCACAACCTAATATTTTGGAATAACTATTAAGTTCTTGTGGTTTTTCAGATATCCAATGAGGAGTTCCTGTTACCACTAAATCAGAATAGAGTGCCGGATGATCCGTTCCTTGTACCTATGGGCATTAATAAATAATATTAACCTGCTCATGAATCTATATACTTAATTTTTCGTACGTACTACAAGTATAGCATTTGTTTCAGGAATCTTCTTGTACACAAAGAATGCCTTTAAACAACCTGGAATTTTGATTCGCTGACCTATAGTCCAATGATGAAAGCCTACATGTGTTCCAACTTCGGTACCATTATGCAAGTCTATAAAGACCCCAGGCTTGTCAGATATATACTATAAATTTTACAAAATAAAGTAATACACAATTAGGCTAACAACATTTAGTCGTTATGTACCTCAGATATGAAACTCTGAAAATCTCGTTTCCCCACAAAACATATGCCCATGCTTTCCTTTTTATGGGCAACTACATCCAATCCAGCTTCTAGGGCAATTTGTTTAACATTACTTTTCAAGTGTTCTCCAAGAGGAAACATAGAGTATCGTAATGGTACCTGTGGTACTTGACACAAGAAAAAAGTCTGATCTTTCTTCTTGTCTTGTACCCTAAATAAACAAACATCTAAAAATATTAAAAATAACGTTACAAATTATATTTGCAACTATAGAATATGTATTCGTTACACATCTGTAATATAGATACATAAAAAGTTGTCATACTTACTGGTGTCTGGTTTAAAATGTTCAAGGTATGGACCAAAACTGGTTTTGACATAGTGTCCAGTTGCAATAGCATCAGCTTCAAGTTCAGTATGTGCAAAATGAAAAAATTTGTCAAATTTAATACATTTGTTACATAGAATATCAGGATTTGGCGTATATCCCTTCTCATAATGATCTATCAAGTAACTAGAAAAGACAAAAGTGTTAAGATATTACTTAAAAGGTCTACAAGTACCTACGAACTTATTTATTCAATAAATACCTGAACACATTGTTCCAATATTCCTTTACAAAATTTACTTCTACGAGAGGAATCTTTAGTTTATTGCACACCCATTGGGCATGTTCTTGATCTTGTTCGACAGAACATTTTCCTGTTTCATCGGCAATGTCCCAATTTTTCATAAATACTCCAGTAACGTTGAATCCTTTGATAATTCTGGTTTTAATATTCCAATAACATCATTAATTGATATGTAGTACTAAATTCTTCAACACTCTCAAATTACCTTTGTTTTTCAACAAAAGTGCAGCTACAGCACTATCAACTCCACCAGAAATGCCTACAATCACTTTCTTGAACATTCTTGGACAAATTTCTTTATCCAGATATACGATATCATATCCTTAATGTTTAGAATATATTTTTTGGCCAGTGTTTATCAAGATGTATGTATGTCACCTTGATTCAGATCATGGTTTCTTAATATAAGAAAGTATACCATAGAATCTATAAAACAAATTATATGTAATATGAATACATATAATCAGTACATATGTTCATATGATCAAATTTAATACTTTAGAAATAATTATCCGATATGTAGTATTTAAGCATCATTATTGAAATTTATCGAATAATTCGTGTGATTTAAGGAATTGAATAGCATTATTAAAAAAAAGAATGATTTTATTGCTTATTTATGTGATTCGGGGATAAAAAAAAAAGCGTTTATTAGAAAGTATTTTACATCGATTCAACAACAATTTTCGAAAAACAAGTAGGTTCAACGTTAATAAGTGTTCCAGCACGCCACGGGAACGGTCGCATAAAAAGTTTCTCGTAAAAATCAAAATTCATCGTTTGCCTGACGTCGTTTTAACCGGAATCGCGTGTGTATCGATTGGTGGTCGTGCACAAAAGCGATAATAGCATTTCTGAAAGAACTTACAAAATTTACGAGTATTGTAAAGGTTAAAAGAAAATACCGAATCAATCACGTGGTGTCGTGAATATATTCAACAGATTACGTTTCACGTGGGCTGCGCCCTGTGCCCGACTTCGTACAGCGTCAAAGAGAAAATCGGGTCTGTGACGGTTCGATAAAAGATCCCGCGTAAAAAGTACTGATCGAGAGACGTTAGACGGGATTTTTTCACGGGCGTGCACGTGGTGTATACGACGAAATATCGTCTCCACGCATCCTGCGATTAGCACGTTCGAGGCTCGCGCGTAGGTCGATGTCCGAAAATCCTCGGCCAATCCACGCACGGCTCTCTCGTCGGGAACCAGTCAAGCACGTTGACAGATATGCAACGGCTGCTCGGAGGAGGTTGCATACTTCGAATGGCAATTTATAGTGCGGACGGCAACGTATCGCGTGCTGGTTCCGTCCATAGGATTAGGCGAAATTCCCGAGGCGATCCGGCGATTTTCGAAGAAATGCGCGTTTTCGGTGCAAGTGCAACCCATTTTGCGCAGTTTCCATGACCCAGATTACGATGGGGAGTTCGCTCGCCTTTCGGAACAGCTGTTGGCCGCGCGAACATGTCGGCCGCGGGGAAACGCTCGGATATTTCGTGGACTGCGCGCGCCTCTTGGCGGCTTCGCCGCCACAATTTTCAGGGCTGTATTCACCACCGTCACATTAGGCACCACGCAATCCTCCAATTTCATCGACGCGATGCAACGTTCCTTCGAAGATGCTTAGTAATAGGCTCCTTTGTGTAAATTATCGGAAACGATCGGACTTGCTCGAGAAAGGTGTACTGAATCGAAATTCGAAGGAACGAAATTACATATGAAAACAAACGTTCGAAATAGCGTTTCGTGCGATTTCGTATATATCACGCTTTCTGGCTATGTTTCTTCTTCGTTTCTTTTTTCACCTTCCACACCGATACAAAATGTTTTCGCGTTATGCGAGTTTATACGAAATTCTACGTCCCGCTCGATTTGCGTTAAATCGTCGTGTTCCACGGCGTAATTAAAATTCCATATGTTGTGTGAATTACAATACCGTCCGAGCGAACAGAACTCGCGTAGTGTGAGGTTTTATAGTTATTAATCGGTCTACAACTATTAACGTGACTTACGGAAAGTTCGTGTCGTGCAGAAGTGGCTTGACCAAAACTTTGGCAGTACGTTATTCGAGAGTATCCGTCTGCTTTTTTTTCCCCAAAGTATTTATATCTATAGATATTAAATTTTTTTTTAAGCACTCTTTTATCTTAAATTTTAACTCGTTTTCACGTAAACGAACGCGACTTATTGCGGGAACGCTGAGAAATGAATAATAATAAATAAAAAGAAACATGCGAATTGAATTTATTTTCTGAAACGTGAACTGTCACTCGATCGACTGAAAAGCGTGGTGAAACGATATAGCCGTAGAAAAATGCAATTCTAACAAATCCATGCGTGCGTAGTTGTCGTGGTAATGTGTTCGAAGAGGATTTTGCCGTGGCTATTACATTCCGAGCGATTCCGTGTATTTCGAGTTACCTAAAAGTGAGTGGTGCACCTTTATCCAAGAATACGTGGAAAAAGTATCGAAGAATAATCGATGCACAATTAATGGAAAGTTCGAAGAGAAGTCTCGAGTCTCGGCAAGAGCTGTGCGTGGCACGGTGTACGCTTTGCAGGAGGTACCCGAGTGGTTGGTAACAGAGACGCTTAGCGGATGAATACGGTCCTGCGCGATCCCCTCCACCTTCCTCATCCCGCTATACGACCAGTCAGTTCCTTGTTTGCCATACAAAATCCAATAGTTTGCCTTGTACCTCGAGAGTGCGAGTATGCCTTTCGCATTTGCCTTTTTTCCCTTAAAAAAGTGCGGTAATCCATTGAAGTACTCGCGAAAATGTGCATTTTACTAAGTTTGTTTACTCACACGACGAGATTTCGATGGTTCTGAGAGGGAGATTCGCGAGAGCATAGTGAATTCCTGTCGCGACCAGACCGACCGGCCCGTTAAGGCTTCGTCGATTTTTTGGTCGTGAAAAAACAACGGAGCCGAAGCTTTTGTGCGAAAAGTCAGTTTATACGAACTGGAATAGACCGATTACGACGGGTGAAGAGGTGGTACAAGTGCTTCGGGTACTCGAGGTGGCTCCTTTGTAAAAGGAGCACCGCAGGACGAATAATTTTTCACTGGAGCTCTCGGGAAAATGTGTTATGTATTTACGTGGAATATTGCGTAACGTCGAGGGCCGGGAAGTGTTTGGAAACGTGCAACACTGACAAACCTCGCTTCGACGACTTCACGGGACGGCCAGTAACGCGTCCGTGCAGCTGGGCTTTACCGGCTCTATTTCGTCTCTGTCCCAGCGAGAATTCCCCTTCGCGAGCACCGATACTGCGATTGAAATTTTACGAAGAAAGAAATTCCACCAACGGCCGTATCTCCTCGTGGAAGAATATTACTTTCGTCGCGATCGACCATTTCACCTCGACCACTTGCTTCTGGACAACTTCCCTCGAAATTCACTGGTGCAAGAACGTTCAGCTTCTTTTCAGATGGAAATTGGTATGTCTACCTCTTATATTTCGTTGCTGCATATAGAGTGTGATTTCTTCGAACAAACATCGAAGTCATGTAGCCTCTCTCAAAACTTGGAGTATTCGATACAAAGTATTCGTTTAACTTTTTCCATTCTTTGCACGATTCATTAGCTGCTCTGTTTCAGTTTAACAAGCTTCGCAAGTTCTGCAAGCTAAATATCGTACCAACGTCATTATTTATGACTTTCTTCAACCCTTTGCACAGCTTCAACTTTCTAGAATACATCCGACTCTAAACTTTCAAAATCAACACCAAGTTGATCCTATGTTAACGTATTCTTTTCCTAATATTCAATTTAGACTTCAGAATTCAGTTTGTAAAAAAAAGTTATATGGCTTATTCTCTGTATTATAAAGCAAGAAATATCAAGTATCAAATTAGAAAGATGTGCTATGCGAATATAGAAGCAAAGTGTTGTAATTAATATATTTTTGAATTACAGCATACCTTTCATTTGGCAGATTTATTCTCTATCACTTTATATCATTCTAATCAAAGTTACCTCTATTTTCAATTATAGATAAGTAACTCGCGGTAATAAATTTTCCAATAAGAGGTAGTTAACATGTTTTGGATACTTCTTGCATGTTCTTTGTTACGCCCCATTTCTTATTTTCATAGTAATAAAGTAAACATTGTAAGACAATGATGTCAAAAGTCCTATGAATCGAGCACAAAATAACAAGTCAAGTATTTCAGTTATATTTCTATACATCCAAGTATAGATGCAAATATAAGAACATGTTTTCTTTGCAGTTAAGTTTACTTACTTAAATAAAGTTAACTAACGTGTTTATAGATTCAAATAATAAGTATTAATAATGGGATTTGTTTTTATGTAAGTACAAGTAACCTTACGAGATCATTTCTGTGTCATTTGTAAAAGCAAAATCAAACATTGAACAGGACGCAAGTAAAATTAAGAATCAGTTTCTACAAAGCTTTAAGTACATGTTACATCTTTTTATTATGCATATATTTATACACCATAGTTTCACTTATTTAATTATAAAGTCATTGAAAAGCACAATATAAAAGCATCCGTACAGCAGTGTGGTAAGCGAAGATATGCAGGAGTAACCATTATATGAACATAGGTGTATTACATTTAAAGTATGTATTCATTAATACAGACGATTATAAAAATTATATACAGATACATACATATACAATGATATATACATATAATTATACATATTAAAATACAGCATCATTTTATGTGAGGTTATATCGTCTGAAACACGATAAAAGTTATTTCTTTGAACGTGTGCTAATATTCAACTTACCATGTATTCTTTACAATTACATTTTAGATCCATATAAATCAAAAAACATAACCACGTGCATTTTCAGCGTTTAATATTATGCAATATATGTATATAGCAGTTACAGGTATGAGTAATTCAATTATTAATAACTATAAAATCGAGCGAAAAATTTCAGTTTGAATTACGTTAAATCGATCTAAATTGAATTGCAATATCGAACGATATATTTTTAATGGGTTATATTGTCCGAAGTGCGGAATCAATTTCGTGGAATACAATCGCACATCGAGACAAGTGCTAATCGAACGAAATGCGAGGGAATATTCGCATTTTGTAACCTAACGAGCTTCTTTTACAGAAACCGTGTGAAACTTTTACCTTTTCGTCGATTTTTCCATTCTCTACCACATCTCTTTAGACGATACGTTTTTTCTACGCATGAAGTTACGGGAAAGTGCTCTCGCTGCTTCGGTTTCGTTGTGTGTGCCTGTCACACGGAACTCTCGACGCGGTGCTTTCAAAATTCTGGGACAGTTTTCTAAATTAATATCAATTCGTAAGAGGTTATTTTCGCACAATTTAAAAAGGAACATTACGATAACGGATCGAAAAGAAGAGTATCTTTCGGAATGTCATTTTAAAAAACAAATCAATTCTTTTTTTAAATGTCCAATGTAGTTTTATTTCTTCACATTTATAGGAAGTTTTAATACATTTTTTAAAAATACAAAAAAAGATGGAAGTATATAAAGTTCAGCGAGGCGCCCCTTATTACACGCTATCGTACGGCCCTGTGGGTTTCTCTGCATGGGTTAGTCTGAAATAAAGAATTTAGCATTTCCATGAAGTATACGATGATTGAAAATTATATTAGATGTGTACGTTCGCATTTAGATATTTATAATTTGAACAATGTATTACAATTCGTAGCCAATTGGATTTTCGATATGTTCACCGGAGTTTTGAGAAGAACGCATTTGATATTTCCACGCTTTGTACGTAAATCTTTGCAAACTCGTACATTTTCCTTCAAATTAAATACAACTCTAGGAGTATATCTTTCTCAGAAAATGTAAAAGAAAAAAGAAAAATCGATATCTTTTAAAACTGTTATTGCAGTGTTCCCATCGAAGGTTACATTTCGGCGCGCTTACAAACGTATTTATGTACGCTTTGGCTCGCGTATTGCGGATGCATCGTCGATCGCGTCATTTTATCACCGTAAACGAAACAATACTGAACGCTTTCGAAGCTTGTACGAGCTCTTCCGTCCGCTCGAGGCGCGCCAAACATACCGAGAATGATATTGCAGAGCTTGTTGTTTACGATCGCCTACCAGACAACAATTATTTTATATCAATACGGTATTAACCCTTTCGATGCTGACAGGAGAATCGTCGAGGCTTGCCCTTCACAAAATTGCGTAAAACTTTACATATTTTTGGGTGGGGACACCAACCTCTACAATATTACTCCCCAGTTTTACTCGCAACTCTCAAAACAGAGGGTCACTCGCATACCCCTAGGGTTTTATTTTTCTTTTATTTGGCATGATGCGCGCGTAATTTAAATTTAAAAAAAAATATATCTCGAATAACCGCGTTTGTTAGCGATGACAACAAATTATGAACAATGACTTTGAATAAATTTCAAACAATATCTAAAATCTCAATGATGTTAAAAGTTGCTTTGGAAACGTTTTATCTACGTTGTCACCCGTGTGTAAACGTGTACACGTCAAAGTGGGGAGTATTGGCGCCAATCATTTAAAAATACCTTTCCGAGCAAAGTTTGACATAATTCTGAGGCGGAGATGGGCAAAACCCTAGGCTTCGAATAAATCTGAAGTTTACCGATATGTTTGTCTCGTTTCTTTCTTTGGAAAATTTTCAAAAGAGGAAATGAGACAAACATATCAGCAAACTTCAGATTTATTCGAAACCTAGGGTTTTGCCCATCACTGTTCTGAGGTGTGTAAATCTCAGCGTTCCCTTATGATCCTTGAACGTTTAACGTACGTAGTGTGCAGCAGTATTTCTTAATCGTATCCGCTTAGACGCCTATAGGCGTCCACTGCATGCACTCTGCTTCGATTGAACGTTTTTTAACCGTCAGTAGCAAATCGAAGGGTTAAACATCGCGAGAATTAATGACGTGAAAAAAAACGTGTCTGAGCGACATCGTCTCTCGATTTGTAGCATTTCCAATGTGATCTGCGATGAAACGCGTTCGCGGGCTGGACGAAGTAGCATCACCAGCAGCAGCAACATTAAAGCACTCGTCAGTGAGTGCAGGAAGTGGCTTAGGTGGCGGAGGAGGTGGTTTAGAGTACCATTCAAGCAGTGGAATAGGCGTTGTTGTACCTGGCCAAGCAGTTCGATCAGTTACTTCGAAAGAAATGCCGGGAAGCATACAATTTGGAACTGCCCAAGCTCAACAGCAATATACTGGAGCAATTGTTGTGCCGACCGCGGCTCCGTCCCCCATTAAGGTACGTTATCTATCTATAATAACAACAGCTATCACTAGGAACTAGTGGTCACTAGTCACTTTTTTATTTTTGAATTTTCACTATCTAAAACAATAAATATATATATATATATATATATATATTTTTTTTTTAATGGAAATATTGTTGATAATTGTCTTTTATGAAGTACGAATACAGCTGAATGCGAGACCGAATGAAATTAATCCGCTTAAAAGCGACCATTATCCGCGCGTTACGCTTTTGTAATTGCCGCGTTAATAAATTTGTTTCCCTATGATGTACAGTTACATACAAAATACAAAATTTTAAATATTTTTGTATATAAGATATATAAGATATATATATATATAAGATAAGATTGTAGTTATGAAGATTTTTTAACAATATTACACATTTGTACACGGAAACGTAATTAAAAGATAAATTTATTTGTATATATATATATATATTTATTTGTAGTTACAAACATTTTTTTACGGTATTACACATTTATACACGGAAACGTAATTAAAAGATAAATAATTATTGCATGAAAATGTTTTGTAAGTGTTACGTATTTTTTTTAGGGAAGTGGATCTGCAGGACTTACTTCTACATGTAGCAGTAGCAGTGTAAATACTGGTGGAGGATTGCATAGTGGGATAGGTGGTGGGAATAACCATAGTATGGGTTCTCAGCAACCTACACCAGGAACGCAAAGTCAAGTTCATAGCCAGCAACAGCCAACAATTAGGCATAAGGTTTATATCGCATGAATATTAAGACATTTTTATTCAACTGTAAAGGATGTTACATAAAGATTTTCTTGTTCCCATTGTAGGTCCATTCTGGCAATGTAACACCACTAGCTTCGACCCCACCAGGCACCAGCCTAGGTGGTGGAAGCGGGTCCCAACAATTTCAGAGATTAAAAGTAGAAGATGCATTGTCTTACTTAGATCAAGTCAAGTACAAATTTAGCGATCAACCGCAGGTACATTTATAATAATTTGCATAGCAATGATATTCAGAGTTTATTTCGTTAAGCGATATTGTAGTTATCACAATCCGTGCTTATTTGTAGGTGTATAATGACTTCTTAGATATTATGAAAGAGTTCAAATCACAAAGTATAGATACGCCCGGAGTTATAACACGAGTGAGCCATTTATTCAAAGGACATCCTGAACTTATTGTTGGTTTCAACACATTTCTTCCACCGGGATATAAAATAGAAGTACAGGCAAATGAACAAGGATACGCGTTTCAAGTATCGGTCAGTATGCCGAGTCCTACAGCAACGCATACTGCTACCTTGTCGCAACATCATTGCACAGTAAATGTTGGTTCGCCTCCTGTTGCAAGTCCACCGACACAACCAGCTAAAGCGCCCCCAGTTTTGCAAATAATGCAAGGGTAAGATATCGCTGTTCCATATGTTACTTTTTAATTTCTTTTAGCAACCAAGTAAATAACCGATTCATGGTTTCATTTAAAAACAGTTCTGGGAATATACATCACTCGTTGGCAAACAATATTTCCAACAACAGTTTAACAGTACATGCACCATCACCACCACCGGTACAGACATACAATAATTCACATGTTAGCGCGGCACAAGCTCAGGCTGTGAGTCAAGCGTTAAGCCAAGCACAAGATGGCATACCAACTACCGGGCAAACTCAACAGAGTCAACCAGTTGAATTTAACCATGCAATCAATTATGTTAATAAAATCAAGGTTTGTATCTAATTATCAAAATATATATCAAGACGTGAAATGGAACTATTTTTACCTAAATCTTTCTAAATTGTAGAATCGATTTCAAGGCCAACCAGACAAGTATAAAAGATTTTTAGAAATTTTGCATACTTATCAGAAAGAACAGCGGAATTTAAAAGAATCTGGACATATGGGTGGCACAAGTGGGTCCGGTGCAACCGGCGGAGCAAAGCACTTAACAGAAGCAGAAGTTTACAGTCAAGTTGCAAAGTTGTTTGAAAATCAAGAAGATTTGCTTGCCGAGTTTGGACAATTTTTGCCAGACGCCACTAATCAACAGAGCTCACTGGTGAGTCGCATATAGCGAACATTAACTATACATACAAATGAAAAATTCATTTTTGCTCGTGCATCAGCAAATTCTCATTGGTATTAGTCTGTTATGTTTCAGAGTAACAAGACTGCTACAGTTAACGATCACACAACAATCGTTAAAAAACCATTGGGACCTAAGGCACCTTATAATAATTCGGGAAACATTTCGAGAGAACTGCGTGAGTCGAGTGGCACTGGTACAATAGAACGTGAAAGTCGCGATCACAGAGATCGTGAACGAGAACGTGACAGATCGGGCGTACGAGATATTAATAGTGTGCAGAAATTTGGCCACAATACAGGACAATTAAAAAGAAGTCCATCGTTCACGCCTTCGGTAACAGCCGGAAACTCTCATCATATACAGCACGGCCCACCCCCGTTGAAGAAACATAAAGTATCCTCTATGCGTGAATGCGTTACTATAGCAGAAGCTGGGAAATACGGAAGTTTGAATGACTATGCTTTCTTCGACAAGGTCAGTATTCCGAATTTAGAATTATTGTAGTAGTGTTCTTCAAACTGGTCTGTACATCTCATAAAAATACACACAACTTTGTTTAGGTTCGCAAAGCACTGAGGTCTCAGGAAGTGTATGAAAATTTTCTGAGGTGTTTGGTTCTTTTCAACCAGGAGATAGTTTCCAAGTCTGAACTGGTACAGTTGATAACGCCATTTCTCGGTCGCTTTCCGGAGCTTTTACGCTGGTTTAAGGATTTCTTGGGTCATCTACCTGACTCTTCTACTACCGCTACAGCAAACACAGGGAGCAATTTAAGTGTCGAAGCGCTACCAAATAATGTTGTACGGAGTCACCAAGAACGACCGCAAGGCGATTTGGCCATGGAAATCGATTATACAGCGTGTAAACGTCTGGGAGCGTCATATTGCGCGTTACCAAAGTCATACGTTCAACCAAAGTGTACCGGAAGAACGCAGTTGTGTAAAGAAGTTCTTAATGATACATGGGTTTCATTTCCAACTTGGTCAGAAGACAGCACATTCGTAACATCGAGGTATGTATATTTTAAATCATTTTTTTTACACTATTTGCGTTCGATTAGCACGGCAAATTTGATCCTTGAATTTGATTTTTAGAAAAACTCAATACGAAGAATTCATTTATCGTTGCGAGGATGAACGATTCGAATTGGATGGTGTGATAGAAACAAACGCGTCGACGATTAGAGTTCTTGAAGGTGTCCACAAGAAAATGAGTAGAATGAGTCAAGAGGAAATTCAGAAATTCAAGCTTGACGATTGTCTTGGTGGTTGTTCTCCTACAATTCATCAAAGGGCCCTGAAGAGGATATACGGCGATAAAGCTGCCGATATCATAGACGGTCTTAAGAAAAATCCAGTGGTAGCGGTACCGGTGGTTCTTCGACGACTAAAGAGTAAAGAGGAAGAGTGGCGGGAGGCACAGAAAGGCTTTAATAAAATTTGGAGAGAACAAAACGAAAAGTACTACTTAAAATCCCTTGATCATCAGGGTATCAATTTTAAGCAAAATGACGTGAAAGCGCTAAGGTCTAAAAGTTTATTTAACGAGATTGAAACGTTATATGATGAGGTTCGTAACCTTATTTTATTTCGTGTATAAATTTCATTTTCTTCTTACTAAATATTTATTTATATTACAGAGACACGAACAAGTCGACGATGGCAACGGGGACGGTCAAAACAATAGCGGCCCACATCTTGTATTACCCTATAAAGATAAATCTGTTTTAGATGATGCTGCTAACCTTCTTATTCATCACGTAAAACGTCAAACAGCTATACACAAAGAAGACAAACAACGAATAAAGCTTTTATTGAAACATTTTATACCTGACCTTTTCTTTCATCCACGCCAGGAACTTAGCGACGATGAAAGGGACGAAGATGGTGAGTAGAGTTTTACTAATGAACAAAATTTCAACATTTTGGTAAGAGACACTGATGTATTTCATTTGCGTTATCGTAATAGATGAAAAAGAAGACATGAGTGTAGCAGCGTGTAGCAATTCTCAATCAGTAACAATGAATACCTCTCCGTTGGGTGGTGGTCTTCAAGCTAACAGGAATAAAGCGCCGGTCTCTCCGATTCCGTCTTCCACGTCGATTAAAACCGAACCCGATGTAAAATTACCCATCCATGCCCTGTCGAACGATCCTGAAGAAGCGTACACGCTTTTCATGGGGAGTAACAATTGGTACCTCTTTTTGAGGTTACATCACATTTTGTGTGAGAGGTTGACAAAAATGTATGAGAGGGCTGTCGCTCTCGCAGAAGAGGAATCACGATACAAGCAGCAACGCAAGGAGAGTACAGCCGTCGCTTTAAGATTAAAACCTAAAAGTGAGTAAGCAAACAATCGTCTTGTTCATGCAACTAACAATACAAAGTGTATTTCATTGCAATTTAACATGGTCGTGTGTCTGATGCAGATGAAATCGAAATTGAGGACTATTATCCCGCATTCTTGGATATGGTTAAAAATGTCCTAGACGGTAATATGGAGAGCACCGCATATGAAGACACCTTGCGAGAAATGTTCGGTATTCACGCATATATTGCCTTCACGTTGGACAAGGTTGTAACGTATGCTGTGAGACAAGTAAGTACATGGGTGTTAATATTTCAGAATGCATCTAGGAATACTAATATAATTTTATTATCGAATAAAAATATTGTACACAACATAATTCTTCAAGTCGTAAACAAGCAATATGATACATTCAGTTGCAGCATTTGGTTTCGGATCCTATATGCCAGCAGTGTATGGAACTGTTTCAACGGGAGCAGCGTCAACCAAAAGAAAATAGTGGTGCCGGTGGTTTGTGTGCTACTGCGTACATGAGACTTGGTGCAGAAATGGCGTATCAACGCAAAGCTGAGAAAGCCATGGCGGATGAAAACTGCTTTAAAATATACATAGTAAGTTTAATACTAACCCTTTCCCAGAGTTACCTTTACCTTTTAATCGGACTTAGCGTTACGATACTTCTTATCGTAAATCTACCGCGCGTTAATGTTCCATTCAAAATATATTATTCAATTACAGCTAACGGTGTGACATAGGCGTGACAAAATGTGTCGTTTTTCATTGTTACAGTACAAAAAGGACTGCAAAATGACAATGGAATTATTGGATACAGAGGGTGATGAGGCGATGGACAACAGTTGTAGGGAAAGAGAAAGGGAAGGAGTTACAGTGTCTGAAAAATGGTCTACATATGTTGAGAGGTTTTCTGCTCCAGCTGGACAGACTAGCCCGAAAGACACCCCTACCTTAACAGACAATGAGCCAACAACCAATCATCCTGTGAGTAACGACCAGGCAGCAAGGGGGGGGAGGGGCAGAAAGCGCAAGAACACTGACATTAGCAAGAAGGTATAGGATCCACATCCCTTTTCATAATCATTGCCACCGTTGCAGTTTACGTTCATTCGTATTTGATGTCTGTGATTGGAGTTGTACTGTTGCCATTTAGTGTACAACTAGTGTCCCAAAGAATGAAAGTTTTACAAAACTTTCTTCTATTATTTCGTGTGATTGTATTAATGCAGAGGTATTCGTGCGTAAACGTTTTAATCGCAGTCAGACACTCTTTCCAGAAATCAGTCTTCAAGAGAATCTTTGTTGACTTCCTTAAAAGTAGATTATTTTTAGGAACGAACGTTGCAGCATATGTGTGTATAAATATATATTATTGTATCATATATATATATATATATATATATATATATATATATATCTCTCATTGTGT
>NC_071981.1:28380-55236 GCF_026283585.1 Hylaeus volcanicus | reverse complement strand
TGTATATATATATATATATACAAATCTCGGTTGTTTGCTAATACGAGGAAGCTATATGATCGTATATGGTCTACTATCACCGACGCTTTATTATGCGAATGGGGTCAGAGCACTGGTTCATACTTGTCGTTGCATAGAAGTCGCAGATCTTTGTATACATAAGTAAAATGAACTAATATTCTTTTAAACGCAAAAAAAGATAACGGAAGGTCATATATTTATTTTCATAATATTTAAGGAGATAAGAGAGACATGATTTCCATCTCAGTGCGTCCAACGTGGTGCTGTAAATTAAGTAAAATTTTGCATAGTGCACTTACAAAACGAATACCCATTCTTTATTCTATATATATTCGCTCGTACTTTTGGTGTGTTGCAATAACACCGTTAAACGTTATACGATAAATTATAAATTATATTTCAACATTCTATGAATTTTAAATAGAACAACGACATCTGAATAGCAATTTTTTCAAATTTCAAACGCAGGAGATTGTTAACAGTATTCATAAATGTGCTATATTATCGCTAATACTATCCATCAATTCTCTGTAATTGCTTTGCTTCCTCGTTTGTTATGATGTGAATAACTTTTAGGTTGACGTATTTCTTCAAGTAATTATTCTGCAGGGATTTTATTTTCTGCGGGATCTTTTATTCGAGTCTTTTTTATGAGTTTAGGGTTGAAAGGTATTTAATTTTTTTATGGTATGGAGAAAAATGCACGATGTCTAAATTTATATATAAAAAATTCTATATTTTGTTTTTTTTTAATTTTATATTTATATTTGTCTCATAGTTATCTAATAACGTTTTTGTTTGTTCCATGTTTTTGTTTGAAGTCAGTTTTGTAAATGATCGTATGAAAGTACATAAGCTTTGAAAGCTTGAAAAATTAAATATTTATTTTTTAAAAATGGTTCACTTTCATGTCAGTGACATGACTTTCAGTGAACTTGTCATCGTACATAAAAATAATCGGGTCAACGAAAAGTGAACAAGGAAAATTTCATGTATACATTAATGTATTGTCCATTATCGTACTATCACCGTACTTGCCCACTTTACGTTTCTTTAGAAACAAAAAGTTGAATATTTAGAACAAGACGTAGCTGTGGGATGAAAACTAGTGACAAATATGTAACACATTTGCAAATGTACAAAACAGGAAGGGGACACGGCATACACAAATGAAGTCATCCGAGTAGTGCCATAACGAATGTAAAATGTTAACTTAAAACATAACATTTGATATTGGTCAATTCTTACTGTTTATTTCATTTTCATCTTACTATTATTATACTAGATAAGATCGTAATTCCTAGAATTTATAAATGAAATAGAATTTAAAGATTGTAAATATTTGATATAAATTTGTACATATGTTTTGATACGCAACTTAGGTCGACTGGTAGTGTGCATCACTAACTTGTAAAATTCCACCATTCGCTATCATATTCAAAGATTAGTGAAGCCTTTGGGAAGGAAATATGGATATTGACTCGTGAACACATTACTTCCACGCCACTTCACGTCGTGCAGTATTGTGGCATATTCTGTCACTCGTCTCACTCCAACTAAACAAAAATTTGTCACTGCAAAACCTCTAATATGCCGGAGTAACTGTCAAAAAAAACGAATGCGAAAAGAAGACGCAGAATACGACATATTACATTTTGGATGTTTTTCAAAGACATCCAAAGGAAACCTGTTAAGGTCCTCAGTGGAAATTATTGAAAGAAGCATGGAAAATTTCTCGTCCCTATCTTTAAATTAGGGTACGTTTACGAAACATTGAAATTGTGTATTTTTTAGACATTAGAGATTATTCCTTAAAATGGTCAACGATGAATTTTAACGCTAGGACTGAAGCCTGTTTAGAGCACTTTGATCTATAAAATTAGCTGTTGATGCAACATATTATACTACATTCTTAGGATCAAATTTATTGGTTGCAAGAATATAGTATGATATGTCGTGCTGTTGCACGCAACAAAATACAGTATGCATTGGTTCTAGCTTGAATTTAAACTGGAAATAGTGTATCATGGCGTGGACCAAGTGTGTTCCTGGCTTAACTGTTGCGCCATTGTGAAATACGTGTGTATGATAATTCTTTGCTGTGTATATATTAATATATAAGTAGTGAAGCAAAGATTATATGGTGTAGCATGTAAATAGAAGATCACTTGTATCTTTTAATTAATACGCAGCTTTCATCGAAAAACGTAACAGTATGAAGCGTTGATATCCCCTGTTCAAATATTTGCCAAAGGTTTCACAGTTTTAGCTCTCTCGGTTGCTGCTATTGCTTTTGCACAAGAAGGTCCTTTCGATGCTCCAATGAATTTTCATTCGTGTAATTATATTCTTTTCTTCGAAATAGTACAGTTCTTTAGAAAGTATTAATAATTTCACAATGCAGTAATAAGAATTGTTACTTTTCGATACATTTCGACATTTGTTCGTGTTTAGCTCAGTCTTGACATTTGAAGAGTAATTTTTATCAAACGATTGTTCTGTTTTCCCTAGGTTTCGATAAGCTTATCAGTTTCATAGTTAACGTGCTTTTAACTTTATCATGTTTAAAAATCGCATTAGGATTTCTTTTTAACAAAACGCTAGTAACTCTACTAGTTTTATTGTTTGATGTCGAGATATATGTTTTGTATGTTTTATGAGCAATAGGTATTATTAATTTTCTCAGCCATAGTGTTTTTGTACAGTATACATACTTTTGTGACAAGAGTGGATTTTCAGATGCAGTGTTTGCAATGTTGTTTCCTCATTGAATATATCTTCGTATTTTGTACAAAATGTAAACATGCATTTTCTGACAAGGCTCTGCATCACGGAATTTTAAGCGCTATATATATAGAGAAAGAGTTTACACGTATTATGTACGTGTATTTATATATTTTTCGTTTATTTAACAGTTTAATACGTTTTTATTAGACAACGTGGCACAAATTTTATTAATTTGACGATATACATATATGTAATTGTTGCCACAAATAATCTGATTTAAACGTTACTGTGACATTTGTAATATAGTTTCATTGAGACTATGAAGTCGTATCTGCAAACAGATTTTATGTGATTGTTATAAGCTCATATCTCCGTTTTCACTTTACGCAGTGAATTTTAAACTCTATATATATATAAGACATATATATATATATACATATATATATATATTTTGTAACTGTAATCTGTATATGAATGAATATACATATAATAATAGATAACAATAATATTGTATAGAAGAGAGATATTGAAATACATGAACAATGCTTTTAAACATTATTGTCTAACATCATTTTGTACCACTAAATTTATTACTTTGATTCTCCAATGATATTCATTTTTTATAAGAAGTTCTTTGCCTGTATTGTTTACAAAAAAAAAAGAAATGTTTTTAACATTATATTTAAATACTTGATAATCATAAACATTTAATTCAAATGTTGACATTTTTGTTTATCCTCATCTGATTTTTATTTTAAATATTATCTTATTTAGCTTCGATTTGTTCTGCTTATTATTTCAATATTATATTATGCGTGCCGAGTATTGAACGGTGATAAATATTAAGAGTAATATATCTCTTTTCTAACACATCTGTATTTTAAAATAGCAAAGTTCATAGTTTGAACTTGTTGAATAGTTTAACTAAAATTATGTTAATACTTTGTCTCTTTTGTTATGCTTTCGGTCCACAAAAGTACATTCATCATCTATGAATGTAGATATATCGTAAATTGAACTGGAAATGTTATTTTAAACACGTTTCACTTTATCTTATGCTTTGCATTAATTTCATTCGTATAACATAATAGAAAAAAATGTTTTATTATTGCTAAATATTATTGGTACTGTCACTGAATTTAGTTGGATTTATTAGTAAAGGCTTCATTATATGCTGCTAAGAAAGATTATGTGATATTGAACTTGTTAATGAATTTTAATAGTCATTCATATAGTATCAATAATATAAGAAGATATAATAAAATAATAGACAATCTGTTTTGTTGCACTTATCATTCCGAATATGACTTACTTCCGATTATTGCTTTTTGTGCATAAAATTCCCTGCATAAATATTAACATTTTTCAATTCATCTTTAAAACATATCCTTTGACCTATCCACATTTCTCCGAGTTAATTACTGGTAAATTTTATTTATAGAATACAACTTCATTGATATGTATGTGATTAAGTATGTGTCAGCGTGTAATGACAATCACATAATGGCAAGTAACTTAAAAAACAAAAAAAGACAGAAAACATCAAACAGAAAAGTGAAGATAATAGGACCAAAAAGGAATAACTATTCATTTTTCTTTGAAGATATAATTTTACATGAATCTATTTGTTTATGTAGAAAAGTAAAATATTATCGTGATCGACTGTTTTTACCATTTACTTTTATTTTATCTAAATTTTATTGCTATTGGTTAACAAATTTATTTAATTGTTATTACTTCAAGAAAAGCATGAAATGATGCTTAAAAGCATAAAAAGCAACGTGCACAATATTCTAATAAAATTACTTTACAATTGTGCTTTGATAAGAGAATTCTTACATTAAGTATATTAAAGTTATTGTTAGTACTAATTACCTACTGTAGTGAAGTGAATAATGCTATTAAGACTTAGATACGAATATCTACATTTCTATAGTCAACATTTTAGAAAAATTAACATAAAATGATTGTTGTAGATGGATGGAAATGGTTGGAGTTCTTTAGGCAGAATCTTGGCAGGACGTAAACCCGTATTTCTGTATCGTAATGTTAGACAGTGGAGGAAGAAAGCTGCAAGAATGATGTCAGCAACCATACCTAATGCTAATCATCCTGAGAAAGGAGCAGAGTAATTATTTTTTTCAACTTGTTTATAAATGTATCTAAATGTTTGTTTGTAAATGTATCTTGCTAATGACTTTCTTTCCTTCTAGATCAACCGACAAAGACAAAGCACTGGATCCTGTAGATGCACTTCTAAAACGACCTCCTGGTTTAAGATTAGCAGACTCCGGTGATACATCTGATATCATCAATTCCGATGAAACACAATGCAGATTTAATCCTAACAGTTACCAAATGCTTTATGTTGCTAGTAAGGAAGCATTCCTTTATAAACAAAATTCATTCAGCCGTGCCAGAGAGGTACGTCTCACGATTGTAACTTTTTATTTATTCTCAACGAAATTAAATAGATACTTATACTAGTATTTCTTATATGTAGTGTCATCCAGCTGTGACGAAACGTTTGAACTCAAAGTTCCATCAATGGCATGCGTCTTGGGCGTCCAAAAACGTGGCGGACATTCAGCATCGGTTATGTCAGGATTGGTTAATGGGACGTTACGAAAACTTAATCCCTCATAAGACACGAGTGATCACGGATAATGACCAAACTAGATCACCTTACCGACAATACAATCGTTATCGTGTAGAACGCTTGCAATCCGACCTTTTAACGGAACCATGTGTATAATCTTACATCTCTTATAATTTCTTTACTATTCTTTGAGAATATATAATTATTACCGAGAGCTCATTTCGATAATCTCGTATTCGCGGATACTTTCTGTTGATAATTAGTTAAGAGAGGTCTATTACGATTTGAGGGCAAAATGAAGACTGATTCTCGATCTACGTTTCACGCATGAACTACTAAGAATAAGAACGTCTTATTTTGTCAATGAAGTTCATCGTGAGCGGAGAAGGTATAGAAATGGTCGTTAAGAAACAAGGAACGAGGAGTATGAGAAATCGTCTATATATTGTGTACTACACTCATTGCATTCGAATTATACAAAATTTGGTTCGTTTACTGTACAGGTATGATTAATAAGATGCAAATGGAAATATCGCTGATTCCTTAAATTGTTATTTATCTAATACGGTTTGAAAAGTTTTTTGAATGTAAGATATTAAATTGATGAATTGAACGGAACATGATTGAAATGGGCGATGTTTCCAAATGTATTACGGACAAGCTTGTGATCAGGTAATGTAAGATATTTAAACGTAATGTTCTTTTCCGCGATAATTATTTTTCCATCACATTAGATAGAGATTCTTCAAGTAGGGTTTTATATAAGAGAGTAAAGTTAAAATAAAACTTTTGATACTTTAATCTTAAACGATTTAGAAAAACTATTCTATCTTAATATAACGGTCGTTTGTAAGTGCATTGCAGATTCAGCCAATTTTATTTCATTCAGTATTGTATTTTTATAGACTTACATGATCATCATCGAAATATTACATAACGTATAACACTTAAACGTATTCAAACTCAGGCATGTCCTATGTTTTATTATTGCAGGTATGTCCTCTTATTTATAGATAACTGTGGCAGTAATAAATTAAACGTTTAATAGAATGGATCAATATAAATTGGCTAAAACTGTTTCTTTAACTGATCAAAGGTCTTCAGAAGTCCTTTCGAGTAGCATCGGTACAATAGATTTCGTTGGTGTTTTTTAATTTTGGAAACTATTATACGAAATACTTTATATATATATATATATAAAAATATATATATATATATATGTAAAATATTTTCTGTTCAAAGTTTTTAATAACTTATTTCTCTTATTTTCTTACGGATGATATGATTACGATTCGAAGCCTCTCTTCTCTTAAACTTCATTATACATAAATGGTATGTATAAATACATGCTTGTATGTATGTAAGTGCTTGTATGTATGGGTGTACGATAATTGAGTGCATATGTATATATACACATATGAACTGGGATAAACATTAGGCCTTATTTTTTACCTGATCTTTAGGCTATTTGGTAAAAAAATTGTAAAATGAATATTATAGTAGTGTTCCTGTACAGTGCAAAGGTGATGACATTAAAGTGCGATGATAATTGACAAAAGTATTGATTCACCACGCACGAGGTACATGGCTCGAGTTGTAATTTTATGTTATTCTTATTATCTTAAGTATATATTTTTTACTGACTCACTTTTAATTGTATATCGCTATAAAAGATATATATATATCTATATATCTATATTTACATATACATATATATATACACACGAACCTGACAAAAATTCAATTTTTTATATTGTCGATATTTTCAATGTTAAATTCTCCTGTTTGTGAAACTACTGTAAAAAAACGAAGTAACTGAAGAGAAGTTCGTGCGTGGTAATAAAAGAAAATAATTCCCGTGTAATATTCAGACTGGAAGCAGTTGCTACATCCGAAAACACCAAACAATTTCGTTTCATTAAATCTGTCGACATCCAAGATATTCAGGCAAAGTAAGGTATGAAATAATATTGCCGGATAACAATGTATGCATAAAGCGGTTAAATACATTCTTATCCTAATAATATAGATTTCGTTGAAGTCTTGGCGTCTCCGTTTCTGCGTATAATTTTGAAAAAGATGCTGTTACACATACACATTTTTACACGCACATAAGTACACTGTGCCGCTCAGTTATGCAATATACTGTAGTTGTACATTAACATGTGTATCTTATCAAAAGCCGAAGAAAGAAACGAGAGACGCGGTCTTCCGATGCTCGACTATTTGTGACTATTAATAATAGTATATTTTACGAAGAAATTGCTAATTTTAAAAGTGTATGTCCGTGTATCAAAAGTGAATGTACAGGCAATTTTATTACTCGAGATAATAATTTAATGTTGATATATTTTGCACAAATCATTATTAATATTAATAAACCATTAATATTACGGTTGTTCTATTTTATTGATTTTGCGTTTTCAGGTCACAGTAAACGACTGATTGAGGTAGGTGAATGGTTGATGGAACAAGGAACGAAGACACAGAGAATACAACAATGTTTTCTGCAACATCACTTACTTTTATTAAAAATGATAACATCGATAATCGTTGTACAACTATAGATAATTTACCCCTCCTGTGTATTAAATATTAAGTGAAATACTGCATACGAATACATTGCCTGTACTATTTTCTACACGCTTCCTTAAAACCTCGATAGCATTTAGAATCTTATTGATTGTTCAAATTATTTATAGTAGAAATCAAGTGCAATTTTCAAGATGTTAGTGTTACACATTTTTAAAAAGTAGAAATTATTTCAATTAGTAAAATATATGAAAGAGAAAATGCAAAAACAAAAATTATGAATATAAACTACGTTTGTTTGGTAATGCAGATCATAACAATCAAAACTGCAAACGTGTAGAAAAACATTTCTATATAATCACTTTCCTATTTTACGGTTTCATGTATATCTAATGTAATGCAATTGGAAAATTTTTAAATCATAAAACATTTTATAATTATTGAAAAGCAATTGCAAAACGGTGTAGTATATCATTGAAACGTAAAACATTCGACTAAATATTAACTGGAGTAGGGACCTCTTTGGCCTTTGAATAAAAATTGTAGTATGATGTTATGTAATGAGTGAATGATATAGGTACATTACTATTGCTTTCAAGACGTTATAAATAATCGATTATGCTTCGAAAGAATTTCCTCCGTTAAGTACAAAATTGTGGATTGTGCCTTATCAAAATACTGTAACTAACTTTGCTACGTTTACACCATCTTGAGTAATTCTAAGGTGTATATTAACTTAAGGTAATTAATTGTCATTCAAGAATGAACTTCGACGACAAGGATCGTTATTTTTAATCCAAGTTTTCAGATTCGAATGTTATTCGGCGTATTTGCGTCGAAGTTCATTTGCTATCGATTATAGAAATCGTTCTTCGACAAGTGTTTTTGAAAATCGAATTAGACAGTCATCGTGTATCATGTAAGTGAACGATTCGTGGGTATTTGCAGAAATTAAATTTCGCGATAATTATGATTTTCTAAAGATACGAGTAGTGCGTATTTCTGTCAGGAATTTAAAATGCGATTTCCTATTTACTTATCGAAGCAGAATATCTTATGAATACGAATACGAATGTTTAAATTCTTATTAAAGATTTGATAGAAACTTGAATCCTTTCAGATTTCGTTTCATTTACTTATTTTATTCGCCTTTAAAATAATGAAGTAGCTAAACTTATACAAACGATTAAAATTTAAGCATAAAAGAGGTTACAAATTACCTTTTAATAAAAAGAATTAAGTCTAAAAAGATTATAATAAGCTAAATTCAAAACTTTTCTTGTATACGTTCATGAAAAAAAGTCTAACATGTCAGTCACTACTTGATTACTTTATAATGAATTGTATGTTAAATTTCTATTAACTTACGGGTTTGCTCCGTGCGTCTTGTTTATGTAGAACGACAGCAAATCAGTTCGCGATTAGTTTGTGTTATTCATTTTCCGATTGATTTCAGCGGAGTTGAAGTTCGAAAAGGTTCTATTCATGATTTGAACGATTTGAATAATCGCGCCTTACAGCGAGACTTTCGCTTGGTTGGCAACAATGTGTTGCTGCTCATTCGCCGAGTTAGTGTGGCGTCGTTCGAAGGCTGGCATTCTGATCTCAAGGTAAATCTTATAATTTTAATAAAACTTAACACTAAAAATTGATTAAAAACGATAGATAATAGGATTAAGCACGCTTCTACATCAAATTATGATTGAAATTCCCACTAATTAGTAAATAAAGACGTATATTAGAACAGAGTTAGGTGAGCTTCATTCTTCGTTCAGAATCAAAGTTTCCCAACTCTGATACAGAGTCAATTCGAGCATATATTTCACTCGTATGAATAGAAACAGACTTTTTCTTGTATTGGGTTATCGATATTCTACTTAAAACAATTGCTCAAAGTACATACGTGGTTTTCATAATTTTACTATCAACCGAGGAAGAAGAGCTACGCAAAAATACCAACGCAGTACGTGTATAAAATAGTTCTCAAAATTTAAGGACCATCATTTTTATCATATTTATTCCCGTATTTATCTAATTAGTCTATACGAATTCATTACTTTCTTTTCGCATGTTCATTCTGCAAAATAATTTTTGCTGGCAAATCTGTTACTATTCGAAGATGTTAATTAATTCTAATTTTGTAGAATTTCAGGGAAGTAAAATCTGCTCGAACTGGCTCTCTGTATAAGTCTTCAGATAAAATCAGATCAAACACAATCATTCTATGCCAAAATGATTCGTTCTGAAAGTCTCGCGCATGCGTTTCGAGGCCCCGGTACCCTTTGTCCGAACAACATCGCTCGATTTTCATTCGATCTGTGTCCTAATACTAAAAATTCGGTGAAAACTCTTAAATATAAACGAACGAATACCGATTCATTACTCCGAGAGCATATACTTAATTAACTTAACATAATAATTCTGGTCTTCGGGAAAGGTCGAGTCTAGATTGAAATACCGTCACGTGACTCGTGTTCGCGTGGCGCTGTTGTCGCGTAGGTTAAATTGTAGTCGAGTGCGAAATTTCGAAGCTTGTTCTTTACGAAAACGTTTTACGAGAAGAATTTTTCCAAAAATGTTGCAACACCTTGAAGAGGGTGGTTCGGGAGGTGATTTCAAACAACTTTTTCCTTAGTGAAAATGTTGTCCGAGGCTTCGTAGAGGAGATATTAACGGAAAACCCCGACCAATCAGAGTGCGAGTATGTCGGTTGAGCGTACGCTACGCGATAGACGGCCGCTCTCATACGCTACCGCGGCCGCTCCATCGGCATACTCGTGTTCTGATTGGTCAGTGTTTTCCGTTAATATCTCCTTAACGAAGCCTCGGACAACATTTTCGCCAAGGAAAAAGTTGTTTCAAATCACCTCCCGAACCACTCCTTTCAAGGTGTTGCAACATTTTTGGAACACCCTGTATATTAATGACTCAAGTTATTCGATATCAAAATATTAACCAAAAGGTAACTGAATCTATGCAAATTTCAATTGGTATTGACTTTCGGCAGAGATAGTTTTGGAGGGAACGCTGATCGACATCAATACTGTGTCAAGTAAGCATAGACACCGTTGTAAATGATCAAAAATCAATCGACATGTGTAATCGGTGAAAGTAATTACTTCGTAGTTGTGTTTGCAACTGATTATTCCATACCGATTCTTTTTGATACATTTACGATAGTATCGATGAAGCCTTGCAGTGTTGGTATCGATCAGTGTTCGCTGCAAAAATGCCGGTATGGAAAAAATGTTGGTAAGAATGAGAGAATTTTGATATTATGCGATGTTAGTATTCAGCGATAGTAATGTTTAGTATTGATGGTATTCGAAGGGTGTTAATACATCGTCACTAATCGTGATTCGTTGTTTAATAGGTTACATTTCCTGTTCGCCGGGATTACCGGCGCAGTGCACTGACTGTTTGCATCGTTATTGGCCATTTTTCCCGTAAACGAATGGCGCGAGGAGATGGTGGAAGAGGAAATATTTCGAGTGAAATACCGACCAATAAAGAGCGAGTAATCTCCGTTCCCGAGACCAGGAGGTAAGTAGGAATCGGTTCGTTCGACGGTGTGAGATATAGTTGCCAATGTCGCCATTGACGATGGGCGCGCGTTTTAACTGAGGTAATCCGAGTCCATATCGTAGGGCGAATCATAGTTTAATGTCGCTGTTACGTTTTGGCGGCAGTGATATACGTAAGCCCCCATCGACACGTTCTCCCCCGTCCGGACACATTTGTATGTCTCGTCTGGGCACTTGCACCTGAAATTAAAAAATACAGACGCGTTTAGAGTACATCCCTTTATTTTATTTCTTTAAACTCTTCACGCCCTTGGCCACATATGTGGACGTTTAGTTTTTTATGATTATAATTACTATCAGTAACGAGAAGAGCAACAATTTTATTCACTACAGAATGCCTCAACAAGAAGAGTAAAAGGGTAAACTTTACTTTGGGGGACCTAAAAGTGTTACATTTTTTTTGTATAATCCAGTGGATCTCGGCGAGTAGAATCCAACAATTTTTAATGAGAGGAATGTTATAGTATTTAAACTCCCTCTCCGGAAATATACACCCAAACCAACTCTGTTAATTCAAAATATAGAAGTTTTCAAAAATAGGTATAACAGTGTATTACATAATGTCAGCTACCTACAAGAATCTGTTTTACTGACAGGGTATGACTGCAAGGCAAATACGGCGTCGGTATTGTCGGACGCGAAATACGGTAAAAATACTTCTGAACTAGTGGAGTTCTCTCATTAAAACTGGTATTTTCTATTCGCTGAAATCTAACAATTTTACCAATTTTTGATCCCCCAAAGTAAAGTCTAGCCGAGTAAAAATTGCATCGTTTGGCTGCACTGATAACGTTATTTCCGATGTACAGTTAGAGATCAGTCTAAGATCTCGTCTCGATTGAAACCGGAAACGCAGAACGATCGTAAATCAATTTGAACAGTTGCTCCTTGAACGTAGAATGAAGAGATTAACGATTCGTAATGAACTTGTTGGTAAATGATAAACTATAAATTGCGCCTCTTTCCTTTACTAGTGGGGTTATTGCGTATAGCACAGTTGATTCATGAAGATCGGGTTTTATCTATCTTTCTTTGCTTACTCATGATAAATAATGGACATCGGGTGGCAAACGCTTACGCATATTCCTGATACGTTTTCAACACGTTTTGCGAGGGTCTGCTTAACGAACGTTTTATTAATGATTATCGATTAAACGTATGTGCGTGTACATGACGATGATAATGGACATTTATATCAAAACTGTCGATGTGTTGCTTGTAGTTTCAAGCAATTCGCGCCTATTTAGATCGTTGCAATTGTTACGTTTAAAAATGTAACGAAAACATTTGAAGCCTATTCTGAAACATTGTTTATCGATGTTTTAGATGTAGTATTATTTTTTTCTCCACATATATGATAAATTCCTTATATTTTACTCTATTATGTAAAGAGACAGCGTTTGTTTGTATGTACACAAACATTTTAAAAACTACTTAACCTACTGATACCAAATTTTACCTGTAGCTTCCTTGCTTTCTTTGGAGTAACATAGGCTATGTTATTTTAAGAAAAATGATAATTACATTCGCGTAAAAATACGTAAGAATATGGTGAGTGCTGAATGCTCTGAATACTTCCTAATTACTGTTCCCAACCGTTAGGTGGCTGCGCGTTCATGTCTACCCAAAAGAAAACTCGCAAAGTTTGCACAATATACATATACAAGTCCGTTTCTTCCGGTGAATCGTCTCATAAAAAAAAAAAAAAAAAACAACAAAAAATATTGCAATATTCCGAAGTTCTATAACTTGAACTTCATTACAATAAATCCAAATTCTACGATACTAGTGTTCATATAAAATTAATAGTAATTACTATATATAATCGTCTTATTACTTGCAATCGTTATTTCTTATAACGTTTCATAGATAAATACCGCAACGCGATGAAATTAATGATCGTTGCACTTGAAATTAATTTACACAACAGAATTGAAACAAACAAGAAATAATAAAAAGATAGTTAAGTTTCATGTACGCACGTAATTGAATATCGCATTGCGTATCGACCCCCTTTCTCACTGGGTTATCTCTCGAGAAATAAAAAAGCTCGAAAATTCGAAGTTCGGATTCGAAAGTGAAAACAATTTCAGTATATGTAATTTTCCGAATAAATTAATTTCACGATTATGAATTCAGTCGGATGACTTCTATTCATTCGAAAAGAAAGTACGCCTTGAGTATGAGCTAATGAGCAGAGATCAATGAGTGAAAGATAAGTAACACAGTTGATATAGGAACTTCATACGCGAATGGCACTTTTAACTCGAACGATTCAGATTTCTTGAAAGGAGAGCGACAGTGAGATATATTTCAGAGAAATTGTCGTATAATAAAGATATTTTTCATTTCCCTAATTCGCGTATGAACCAGTAATAGTGGAATCAAATTGAAAAAGCGCCTTGTCGATATTTGTACAATTTTACAATTTAGAATAAAGTAAATTGAGAAACGATATAAAAGTAGGACTAATTTCACTGTTATTATTCCGATGCAAAATTTGAATGTAATACCAAATAGTCAAGATAGAAGAATTTTACATCTCTAAGCAAAATAAGAACACACATTTCCATATTATTATTTAGATGAGCAAAATTTCATTGGTATCGTGATTAATTCGTCGTGATCCAATTGGACAATTATACAGACATTTATTTTTGTTCAGCATGGTCAATTTTGTTCTACAATCGGAACAAACAATTTCCAGGACAACATTCATTATTCGAAATTTTGATTTAGATAAGAATTTTGCTCACCTTCGCTACTTCTCCTTTGTCAAGTATAATATCGGTTGATACAGGAGGCTTGCTAACGCGCATACACTTTAGACGTCGTATACCATGAACAAAATAATCGGTAAAAATCCGGGTTTGGTGATAACGCGCAAAGCTCAATTACCGTCTCTGTTACTATATTCTCAGATACATACCGATACTCCTTATAATAGAACCTGAATCACATTCGATTTAATCTTTAAACACGAAACGCTCTAATTATTTCTTTTGTTTTCTAGCTACACAGGTGTAACGTCACTTACGTGTTTGGCATAAAGATCGTGGTCTGACGAGTTTGGGGATTATAAGCATTCCAGCCGCACGGGGTGTCATAGCAGTTGCGTTTAGAACTGTCCCTTCCGCTTTCTGTCGCCCTTTGGATCCTCAGGTTGTCTGGATAGGCGTCGTGGACGATACGACGAAGTTGCTCGGCAAACTCCTGCAAGCAACCAACCACGCGTTGTTTTAGCTTTCGCGTAGATAATTCTTTGGGAGATTAAAGAAAATCGAGTAACTCAATTAATTCAACGTTCTGTCGTAACGAAATTTTCATTGAACATTGAGAACTCTATTCCTAGACATTGGTTAGCGGTGATTAAATCTCAGTTTGCGATTTTCAGTCGTCGTTTTCTTATTCGAACTGCTGACTCGATCGTAGCTTAGTCTTTGGTCTCCGAGCGTACGAGAAAGCCACTTATCGTTGAAGATAAAATTTCATTCTGTAAGCACAATCGTAACGCGATTTTCCCTGCATTCAAATCTCACTCCGAAGCTTTCACTTCATTCATAAATATTCACTCGAATAAGTACTCCATATTTTACGCTAAGTTACTTAATATTTAAAGAGATACTATTAAGTTGTTACAGTTTGTGCAATTTTTTGAAATTGTGAAAGTTACTTTATATGCAAGTGTTACGTATCATATTGTAGCTTTTCGAAAGCTTTTTCATATTTAATTATTAGCTGCAGTAATTTATTGATCCTTTAATTTTTGTTCGTTTTAGTAGAATCATGGAAAATTTTGAGATTCGATTACTTTTACATCACTGTTGGAAGCAAGAGTTTAAAGCTACCAAAGCAGTAAAGAAAATATTATATTCAGTAGCTTTAAACTCTTGCTTCCAGCAGTGACGTAAAAGTACTCGAATTTCAAAATTTTTCATGGTTCTACTAAAACGAAACAAAATTAGTGTAGCTAATAATTAAATATGAAAGAGCTTTTTAAAAAACTACAAAATGATACACAACACTTGCGTATAAAGTAATTTTAATGACTTCAAAAATTGCACAAACTGTAACAACGTAGAAAACGCACGAACTTTTGGATCCCTGTAGTATAGTATTACGTAATGATTCGATATGACAATGATTATAGATTAAGAAAGATCGTTGCAGTTATGCTTTAAGAATAGTTTTAAATAATGAATCGAAATAGGTTAGATAAAATGTTCGTGTCGAGATTATGTGGAATTACGTGTAGTAATATTGCTCCATTTATTTTCATGACTAATATGTGGATCATGCTTCGAAATTGCTCTGAAACGAGGTTCCTTATAACTTAGCTTCTTCGAACGGACGAGTGCTAATGCGTAGGCCATGATGGATCGAGTCATGGTGAAATTTGTGCGATTATCTTTCAAGCGTCACGTACTAAATCATCGTCGCGGTAAAGGTCAGTGATATTGAATTCGCTTTTCGAAAATCGTTACTTTTCAAAGATCACCGATGACACTTTTGTAAATTTATTCTGCAGATTGATAAATGTAGCGATTTTTCCTAAACAATGTTCGAGAGCAATGCTACGTTATTATATTATTAAATAAAGCCTAAAGTATTGGAACTTTAAAGGAGAAAATGGGATTAAAGAAATATTTAACTTTACAGAGTTATTTTATATGGATAAGTGGAATCTAAGTGGACTAATCCATATGTTAGTTTTAGAATGAATAATTTGGTAATATTTGGACGTTAGATACAATTGAAAAGAATGCAAACCCGAGACCCTGTTCGCGTTTCTTCGAAATAGAGAAACACTGCTTTCGCTCAACTGTACGTTTCACCTTGAATTTATGTGTCCGTTTAAAAACAAAATACACGGACAGTGGGTCAATAACGGTTAGAAGGTCGATACAGAGTCAGTCGACATAACGTTTTTATAATATTCAAAATCAATTTTAACTACGCACGATCCATCCCTACAAAATTGAATAATACTTAGAAAAATAGAATTAGAACACATCACGAATTAGACACCAACTTATAGTAATTTATTCGCCACTTATGAACGATTAAATGTGGCATTTAATGAAATATTCAAGGAATATAATTTTATTAAGATTGAATTGCTAATTGATAATTTAGACTTGAAATTTGATTAAACAAAGAACATGTTCATTTTTCATTCGTTATTCGAAATCGTAGACTAGATAATAATTTCGCCCATCTCTGGTTTCTCCTCAGTAGAGAAACATTGCTTTCGCTCAACAGTGAGTTTCACCTAGAAGCCATTATTTGAGCTTTATAAAATACCGAAATCTGTACGGTCTGGAAAACTTGAATTATCAACGACAATAATTAATGTTCTCTGAACTTTAACGATATTTCATTCCATAAAAAGAGTAGTACGAATAATATAGTGCACGTAGATGCAAGAAAATGTGTATCATTAAAATATGATGGGATAAATTAAAGGAAATATATCCCATATTCTGTTTCAGAAAAACGCACCAGTTCTTTAATCAACCGTCGTTAGTGTTTAGATAATTAGATAGAGAGGAGCAATACAAGTTGCAACGACTCTTATTGCTGGTCTCTGTATAATTATTTTGATATTAACAATGGTTGATTAACGACCAACTGGTTCCTTCTGCCGCGAGAAAGGACATGGGATTTTTTCAGACTTTTGGATTATACCCGAAGGAGGCGGACGGTTGTAGACGCAACTTATCATCGTCGTCGAATAAATATTGGCTTGCCAGACCATACGAGGTCGGAGATATAATTAATTTTTTAGCCTTTATAACGAGGTTTAAATTAGACTAACCGCAGTCGTCTCGGTCGAAGTGATCCCTTCTTCGCGACTATACTCGTTTAATCGCATTTTCGAAGAGGTTGCTATGCCAGGGAGTAGTTGAATTTCTCGAGTAGAGTAAGAAAGTTTGCGCAGACCAAAGGGTAAAAATCAATCGCACCGGTACACCAGATTCGACCAACATGTTCGAACAAAGTTTATTGGAACGATAAACTATTTTTCTTCTATGCTCTATTACAAATAATTCTTTCCTTCCTAGCAATTTTCTAATGTTTACCCACGCTCGTCTAATCCAACCGATCTTCGTTCTCAACGATCAATCAATAACATCATCGTCAATACTTCATCAACCGTTCCATTTAAAATTATTTAACAACATAGAAGAAAACTCTCTACATTAGTATCAATTAATCTAGCTTGACATTAACTAACGCATTTTACTTCAAACAGAATCAACAGGGTTACTAAGTTCTGGTAGATGGATATTCGAGCCGAGAAGTCTACGAGTAGTTTCTCAGATAAAAGTATTATTAAATTAACAATAGCATTAGGAATCTCTTACCTCCGATTTGACAGCCGCGCTGTCGACGAAGTTCACGATGCAGAAGACAGCAAGTAACGTCACAACTAATTTCACCATTTTCGATGTCGTGCGGATTGCTGTCGACTCGATACTCGGTTCGAAGGATCCTAGGACAACGCGCTGAAGGACGAGAAAACGCAGCCTTTCCTCGTGAGTATCTTCTTCCACCAAGTGGTCTTCTCTCGTTTTCCTCGGTTGACACGTCTCCGTTATTTTCTTCTAGGGCAAGCCACCGTGTGTCGACGGTTACGGATGACTTCGGTCGTGGTGATCTTCGTGGAACGAAGGACACAAGAGATGTCTCGAACCTGAAGGCGGGATAGACCCGCGCAGTGGCTCGACCAGGAACGCGTGTTCAAGGATGACTCTCACGAGGACTCGCGAGCTGGTCAGTGGAAGTACCGCACGGTTAGGCCTGCGAATGGAATTCGAGCGAGTGGACGCGTGCTCCTATCGCCGTTTGAGCAATATACGAGGTTCTAGGTGGGTTTCGCGGATTCCACGTTCCTTCTTCCGACTTTATACATAGACTGACGCCTCGTATAGAATGAGGAGACTTTCGAGATGCCGGCAGTTTATATAGGCGAGCTAGCCGTTGCCGGGACGGGGGCGGGGACGTCGGAGGGGGTCTCCGCAAGAAGGAACGAGAGAGACCGAGAGAGAGAGAGCGCGAAGGAAACCACGATGTTGGGAAGGGAGATCAGAAGTTGCAATAATAATAACAACAGTATTGGAAATATGGTAGGACTTCGATTAGGGGGGAACATCACGGTAACGGGCCTGAAGGAACAGGCGTCTCTAGGAATTTTTTTCTAGCGAATAAACCGTTCCTTTTTCAAATTTTCTAACGTCGCTGTATTTCCATGTGTCCGTAAACGTTTTCAGATTTGTTGGTTCATGTACAAACAGAAAACGGGGCTATAAGGAGTCTAGCGAGGCATTTCTCTACGTAATATGGTTACAAATGACGTTTTCTGTACGAAAATCGATTTTAATCGAGTCTCGGTTAATTCTTCGGTTAGAGGTTCTATTATAACGAACTTTAAGTATCCTCTGACGTCCGCGTTTGTTTTTGGTATCGATTCGGCCATCGATCGCGTTCGAACGGTCGCTGATCGTCCGGTCGATGGCGATCGAGGGTAAATAGAGTAAATACCACTGCGAACATAGAATTGGGAATAAAAGAAAGCCTGAATTTTGCGATCGTTTTGGTGGTACTCGTAATTCCATAGAAATGAAACTAGGGAATTAATAATCCTGATGGATTGCAATTGGAAGGAGATTAGATTTTAGTTTATCGATACGAGTCCCTTCTGTATTATTTGGAACTAATATTAGCCTAATTTATTTATCGAATGTTTCGACACCTAATTTATGTCTATCTCAGTACATTTTATTTTTCTTCTTCGTCGCATGTCAGGTTCATATACGAAATCATTCTTGCAAAGTTTAAAGAACCGAGTTCTGTATATATACATAAACTAATATACATTATAGGATTACATTCGTGATACACATTATCAGAGAATCACGTCAACGACGAGTCAAGTGGTCATGCACAGACAAATATTACTAGTAGTGGTGATTGTTAAATAATAATTTGTAGATAGATAAATAGATATCTATTTATTTCAGTATATAAATATTAATTACAAATGCTTGCACATGTGGAACTAAAAATAATAGATCTAGCAAGAAGAACAGCACGCAGTTAACTATATACAAATAGTACATATAGTTGAAGTTGATAGTTTCTAAACCAAAAATGATTAATCAAAGAGGTAGAAAAGTTTCAATTTTTAAATTGTTCATCCTGAAATGTTTATATTTATTCACATCAAATTGAAAAAAAGGGAGTATTCTTATCAACTTTTTGAGTAAAGGTGAACGCCGTATTGTCTGACACCTGGAATGTTTATGAAAACATAATTTATCCACACGGAACAAAATTCTTGATATCGAACGGAGTATTTGAAAATTCTCTAATTCTCTCGCGACGAGATAAGCGTGAGAGAACGTTCCTGACAATTCCGATAAGGTCGGAGACCAATGTTATGGTAATTTACGTTTCCTATTTGAAAATATTTTGAAACCGCGAACGTATGTACTTCGTTAGCAGTGGTAATACTGGCAATCGTGTGCGGTAGTCTAGTCCGTTTTCCTCTTGTTATCGGATAAACAATTTTGCGCGACATAACTTTCGCGACAGTTTCATATTACAAAATATTCGTTCTGCTACGTCTGTTGGATTATTGACGTATTTACTGGACGTAACGGATTAGTCACGCGGCTGAAAGTCGTGCCGCCAAAATATTTTGCTGCTTCTTACGTTTCACGAGAACGACCTTTACATCGAAATGTTCGTTTATTCGTGTAATGTGCAAAAAAAAACTTGTCATTAGCTAAGACAACACAGTAGTCGTTAACCGTCGTGCCAGTTTCAAGTACTTTTGAATATAATTCCCTTGAATTATAATCGTTCACATTTCTAAACGAATCTCTTTATTTCAGGACGAAATACATGCCCAGGAATTTAATTCAGATATCTAGTATAATAAGAGGAAGTATTAACACTTTGGTAGTACTGCATTCAATTGTAAGATTTATTTGATTAATAAGAAGGGATGAAGAAATGAGGTTTAGATAAATAGATACATATATTAGAACATTTAGATATCTAGTATAATAAGAGGAAGTATTAAGACTTTGTTAATACTGTATTCAATTGTAAGATTTATTTGATCAAAAAGACGGGATCAGGAAATGATATATATATATATATATATTATTATTATTATTGTTGTAAATGTAAATGTAGCTACAGTACGAGTTTAGCGAACTCGAGGTATCCGAGCTATAGGGGCAGGGGGGAGCAATGGGTTATAATTTATATTATCATTTAATATAAGGTGTTATAGCCAAATTATACGACTTCGCTCTTTTATAAATAATTCACTCGCTCACTGTTTAGATTCCTCTTAAAACTACCAAGGAGTTTCAAATAATGTATACTAGTTTAGAAACAAATGCCTCGAGTATCCAACAAGGCTCATTGTACAACCACTATGGATTTAGAGCGTTCTAGAGCAACAGAACCCTCACACAACGCATAGATACTCAAAATGCAGATTTCCTCAATTTTCCAATTTTTAATCAGACTTTGATCTTCAGTTTGTCAGTACAGAACATGGAATCTGGAGGGATCGATCTTTACCAGAATTCCGTGACCTATGCAGCGGTCATAATCACTCAACAAAGCAACGCAATCCTCGCACGATACATAGAGACTCAATATGCAGATCGCTGAAATTTTCCAACTTTTAATCAGACCTTGATCACCTGCTTTTGACTTTAGTTAAAAGTTATCGACTTTTGCGTGAAGTTCGTGATCCATCCAACGATCGTAATCACTAGACTTCGGATCTTTATGCATTTATAGAAAATTTGAATGTGCAAGAATATAAAAAAGATTGAAAGTAAAGTTTATATTATAATACTTGCAAAACAAAATGAATTCGTATTTAGGTTGAATTTTTGTAGCCACGCAAAGATTTCATTTTGCATAAAGATCACTCAACAAAGCAACGCGAGCCCCGCTCAATGCCTGCAAAATCAAGTTCCACTTCGTCTAGATCTCTCCATATCTAATCGTCTTTGATCTCCACTTTGATCCCCAGCTTTCGCGCGTCGTAGAATTTAAAGTTACCGAGTTTAGCGCGAGTTCCGCGATCTATGCGCAGCGATCGTAGCGGGCCGATCGCGATCGGTGTTTACTCGTTGCGCGCAGGGTCGCCCACGGGCATTTTAGTTCGTCGACAGATAAGCGCACGTGAGTGTCGTGCGAGTCAGAATGTGCAGAGGCTTGACGGGGGCCCGTCAGCACCTCGACCAATGGCACGCAGCTCTAAACGTGACGTCCGGATCGCCTCATGCGTCGGAGAAGGATGATCTATCGAGTCTCATTGACTTGCTCCGCTCCGATCGCGAACGTCGATTTCGCGGCGCGTAAAACGGGGCAAAACATTTCCCGCGCTTCCTCTCCCAGCGACGGAGGCTTCCTGGTATCAATGAGACGCAGTTGCGATCTTCAATGAAAATTCGTTTGTCGCAATCGTGTTTTCGCGTCGGTCACGATTCCTCGAATCGTGTTTCTTTTCTTATCCAGAATGGCGCCACGCGGTTGCTTTCGAGACTAAATCGTCCGCGTGATAATTTCTTTTTTATGGTCATTTATCCAACGACGCTTTCATATTTGCTAGTCATATGTTGTTAACGACTCCATTTGCTGCATCGATGCATAGAAATGTACGTAGAAGACGATGAGGTCCCTTACTTTTGATATTAACTGTATCGTCTATATTTTTAACACATTTCCCGACGCAGTCAGGAGCAACTACGCATTAGTGATCGTACGATCGATCTAGGTCCGTAATGATGTAATGTAAAAGTCTTTCGTCTTAAATTTTCGAGTCTGTAAGGCCTGACAAATGAAATCCGATACAGGAGGATAGGATTTGCATTTTAAATAAATATAGAGTTTAGATTTTAGTACGCAGACAATCCTTAACACGTTTACTCCCAGACAAATATTCTTGAATATTTCTACCAGGATTGAATATTATTTAGACTATTGAAAAGTACATAATCAAATATTTATCGTGCTATTTATTTTCATAACTTCATCAATCTTCCTGAATTTCATTTGAATTCGTTTCCTTTGTTGAGCAACTTCCAGAATTATTTGAAGGACAACTTTGGTTTTTTAAATAGAGTAGTACATTTTTTATACAAAGGTATGGTAGAGTATCGAATTCTGAATAAAAAAGTATGGACCTTCGTTCGCCTTAAACGTAATAGGTAACGAGTAATTTCACTTCATTACTTGAACATTTTCTTCATGTATCGTGCAAAAATTCTACAAGTACGATATCAACAGTAAAAATAGAAATTCATCGCGTCTCTTATTCACAGTTGCTGCAATCCTATGAATTTTCTAAATCTGGACAGTTTACATTCATCTAACGCGATTCTCCAATTATGCGTTCGAGATCTAAGTTTGATCATCTAACCCTTAGAAACACGAGGATCTCTTTTCAATCTCTGTCGCACATCGTCACTTTCAAAAGAATCATCAGCGGTCATCGAGTCGATTGAGTTTCTCCATAGAGGCGTGAGCAAGGTCGTCGAATCCGCACGGTAATGATTTTTATTTGATTGGTAATCGATTTACTCGACCTTGGTAACGCTATCGACCTGGCTGCTAATTCGGCTGGAATAGATAACTGCTCGTCCTTTGGATTCCGCAATGCCCGATCCGCGAAACTTGCTATAGTGCACAGAAATGCGAGGAGGGCTCGAGTAACGTCACGTCAGCTTATTATGTTGTTGCTTCGAACAATCGTATTTTTATCTAAAAGGACACCGATGATATTTTTCTATTTGTATGGATCAAGGATTATTATCGAGCAGAATATCAAATAATATAAATTATAATATAAATTAATTATAATATAATATAAATTCAAATTAAAACTCTTCAAATTCTTTCGAGAGCAACGAAATGCGACGGAAATTGAAAAAGAGATCCTCGTGCTTCGGAACAACGTCAATTCTAAGGGACTCGCGTTAGACGAATATAAAGCGTCCAGACTTTGAAAATTCATAGGATTGCAGCAACTGTGAATAAGAGACGCGATGAATTTCTATTTTTACTGTTGATATCGTACTTCTAGAATTTCTGTACAATATTTTAACTGAAAATTATATTAATGCACACAAATAGAAAAATATACTAGCATCGATGTCCTTACAGAGAAAAATACGATTTTTCGAAGCAAAACAAGTAGACTGCGGATTTTTATGCAAAATAAAATCTTTGCAAACGTATCTACACGAATGGAACTTAGATAAGAATTCATTTTACCCTGCAAATATTATGATACAAACTTTACTTTCAATATCTTTTTATATTATTGTATACTGTGTGCATTTTGATTCGAATTTCCTATAAATGCATAAAAATCCGCAGTTTAGTTATAACATATAATAATCTTTTGCCATTGTACGTATGTTATGACTATTTTCTTCTTCAAGGCTCCATTAAAAATCTTCAAACTCCCATTGAGAATTGGTTAATAAACTTAGTCATGGAAGTTCTCATACCTCTCGTTGTGACCATCAGTGGTTCTGATTTTCGATTATAGTGCAATAATGTATTTATATCATCGGTATAGTTCATTACTTTTCTATAATGGTTGTTCGGATGAATCTTGTTAGATCGAAAGGGAAGAAGATAGGGAGCTGGTCAACATTAGCTTTTTCTCCCAAATTGCGTTATTATTGGCTTGATTCACCATCAGCGAAATGTTATATTTTGTTATAAATGTTATAATGTTATAAACGATATATTTCCAGCAGAAGCGGTCAGTAACACGTAGCTCGAGCGTTTCCATTGAAAATAAATAGTGTAATATTCCTTTGGCTGATCGTCAGCCACCGACTAAATGTATAATGTAAATCAAACGTTACCGCCTCTCTAACGTCCTTTTTCTCTGTTTATATTTTAGGGGAATCCCAGCTCCGCAGCTTTTCCTCCCTCGTCGTGTGCTGGTAGGAAGCTTCACAATCGAAACAATTAGTAACTCGTTCGGTACGCGCGTGACGTTTCGGTTTTGCAGACTGCCAATATAAGAGGTTGCGTATTCCGAGAAGCAAATCAGGCGAGTTCATACGAGTAGTTACGTAACGAGGCCGTGTGATTCCGTTTAGAATTTTTATGGCTTAAATGAGATATAATTGTACAAAAGGAGTTACGTGCGATCGCCGTGCGTACGACCCACTAAACCTGTGTGGTCTCGAGCGGTCCAGTTTTTTCTTGTACCTCATTTCGCCCCCGTGCAATTGCGGCTTCAAGTCATCTGGATTTTCCGATGGCAATAGGCCACCCACCAGCTTCGTTGAACCTTCGATTTAACTCTTTCCTTTGCAAATCTATTTCCTGTGCGTCACTATATCCTCATTTATTTATTTTTATAATTAAGAGGTCGAAATCCACCCTTGTACACAATTTTCCAATGGCAATGGCTCACTAGCTTCGTGAAATCTTCGATTTTACTCTTTCCTTTGCAAATCTATTTCCTCTGCGTCACTATATCCTACTCATCTATGTATTTTTATAACTAAGAGCTCGAAATCCACTCTTGTACACAATTTGATTACGATACAGTAATCCTACAATTGAAACGTGATACTTTCCAATCCAAAAGGTCCAAATTATTGGAATCGATGTCAACAATTATTTCAACGTTCAAAGTCACGTGGGATAGTGAACAACAATCACATGTAAAATTCAATCGGAGGGAAATGCCTGTGCACGCGCATCGTCAATGGACGGCGTGCACAAAAACTGATTACGTGACAGTGATTGCGTACCAGAGCCGAGTACCGGGAATTTAACGGCTGCTGGTTATCGAGGGTCCCTAACGACGTCAACATCATCCACGAAGATCAGAGAATTCGTCGAAAAAGACCCACCATGATCCGTGGATGATTAGGGAGAACTCTTCAACATTCCGTCGAGCGATCTGGGTTAGGTCAAGGGAGGAAACGGTTCAGCGCCAGTAGAAATTACCGTCGATGATGCGATCTCTTCATGATCTGCTGCGCATCATTCAAAGCACAGGGCTTTGCTTATTCGAACAAAGTTTCACTGAATCTCCGACTTACCGCTGAATTTCAAGCGCCAGGGACAAGGGATACAGGAATTGAGCGGGGGTTTTCAAAAGGGGATTCAGGATTTCTTAAGACGTTTTATGAAAACACAAATGGTTTGGAATATGTCTTTTTTTCTTAGTTGACGTGACAACTAAAAATGAAAGATGACATTATTTAACTCTTTAAAGTTAGGGGGATAAAAAACTATCTCACCTTTTGCTTAGCTTTACTATTTTATTTAGTTTTCATTCATGTGGTATACAAGTCGAAATGCTTTAACAAGTTGTTGACACTATTTTTCTGTGCAGTTTGAATTTTCTTTTTCTTTTATAATCGTGTGCCTCGAAGAGTTAACCCTTTCAGACTTGGCGTCCACAATTGAGGACACAAAATTAACAAAATATATTTATATACTAAAACCATTAAGTTTATATTTGAGAACTTAAAAATGAAATTAAGATAATAATTCAGGTCTGAAACGTTCAAGTATCCCCTACAACTCATCTGTGTTTTCAAAACAAAATCCTGAAGTTCCTTTCAGAAAACCTTTATCAGATTTAAACATTAGTTCTCCATGTAAGGAGCATACGATAGAAAATTTGGATAGACAATTTGGAAAGTTTTCCGGTGATCTGTCGGCTCGCAACAGTAACCGGACGCGCGCGACTCTCAGAAGAAAAAAGAAAGAACCAAACGGGGGTAGAAGTCGACGGAACTACGCACAAGAAGCGGTGTTATCTTGTTAGATAACAAGTGATTAATTTCGACACGCCGGTCATTAATTAAACGTCGAAGCAGTGCGTGTGCCATGTTCTTGAAAAAGCGCGCCACTTGGGTTGATAAGTTGCCGATAAAGAGGCGCGCGGATAACGCGAAGTTAAGGAGATCGACGCGCGTCGTACCGCACGCTAAACAAAGATTATGCGAGAGAATGAATTCGAGTCCGTCGCACAATTTAAGCAACGGCTGACGCAAGTGAATGGTTTCGCTGGTCATCGAGCTAACCCGCTCGAAAATTGCTGCGTGCGAGGGACAGCTAGCGCTTCGACTACCGGTCTATTTAGAAACACTCTTCGTTTTATTGTTAGGAGGAGATTTCTGCATTAGTATATATCAGAACTTGTTAAACTTTTTTCATTCACCACCCATTTTATGATTGTCATTCTTTTCGCGACCCAAAAAGTACAGAATAAAGATATGTACCTATTTTTTGATGATTTATTGATTAGGAAACAATATTTTTTCACACACACACACACACACACACACACACACACACACACACACACAC
>NC_071981.1:0-28370 GCF_026283585.1 Hylaeus volcanicus | reverse complement strand
ACACACACACACACACACACACACACACACACACACACACACACACAAATATATAGTTTTGAAATTTGTTTAAAAACATACAGAAATATAAAATTCAAACTTGCACAAAATGTTGTAAAATTTTATTTATTGTAGCTACAAAAATTGTATACCCTACTTTTCATCAGAACTACATTTTTTGCAATAATATAAATAAAAGAGAACCCAAGACCCCATTTAGGGTTGCGACTCATAGTTTAAGAAGCCCTGGTATATATTAACACATTGTTGACTGGCAATTTTACACAGTAGCGACTTCATGTCACTGGCAATTATTTCGTAACCGAATGTGAAATTAAATCAATCTAAATAAACTCCAATAAACTTTATTTATATTTTATCAACATAATGAATTGAAATGAAATATTTTACATACATAACACGATGAGCAAAGCTTTTGCAATATCGTATATCGTCCTGGGTTTCAAAAATTGAAATAATTGAAATCTAGGCTGAAATTAATTTTTAAACATTGTTAGTAAGTAAAGCCTAGTTGAGGCAAAAAGTCTGCTGTTCTATCGTTCCTTTCATTTGTATCTCAAGCTGTATACTTCCATACTTTGCGATACGATGGCCGTTGACGTCACAATGGACCTCCATCCGATTAGATCATCTTCCCAAAATTGTTATCGAATCCATTCCGCGTTCTTCAAAACATTACTCGTCTATTCCATAGCAGAAGTCTTCGTTGAAGACCGTTTTCACATTTTTGTATACAGTTCTTATATGCTATACATTATATGCATATATGTATCAGGGGGACCGAAAAGTAATGAAAATGTCTTCGACTTGGAAAAGTTTTTCATTGAAAAATCGAAGGACAACAACATGCTTTCTCATATTAACACTAGTAAAATCAAATTCATTTCGAACCTCTGTGACTTCAAACAAAAACGTGGAGACAGCGAATTGCTGATTTCGAGACAATACTGTAACAGTAATTTAAAATTATTCAACGAGCCTTACTTATCAATCAGACTCAGAACCAAACATACTAACGTGCCTCTGAAGAACCAAGAAACGCCGAGTACGCGAAGTACATTTATTTTTTTCTTTCTACATCTTCTCAAAATTTCAATTAAATCCCAATTTCACCATTCATGTTCGAATGTATCTCGGTTGGAAGAAACTGGAGCCGCTCGTTTACCGCAAACACCCGAATGACTAATTCCGAGTCATGCGGTCGGATATGCGAGTTAGAGTCGACCGGGAATGCGTGACCGTTCGTGCAAAACAATTCCGCCGTGACTGTAACTGGGTTATTACGTAATCCGAGACGTTTAGTGAATTGGAGTAATTATCGTGTGACGGAGCGAGTCGTTTCCTAGATCCAATACCCGATCGAGGTGAGCGCGGCGGTGGAAACGGCGGATCTACGGTTTCGCCTTTGGCCATCCGATCGCGCTAAGTGCCGGCCCGACGGCAGACGGCGCGACGCCGTTTATTTGCGTCCGTGATGGGAGCGTCGGGTCGCCGCGCACAGGTGTGTCCCACAGTTCTTGGCGCACGCTGGCTTCTTATTCGCGACGTTTGCCACCGATTCGTCGGACATCGTTTCGTCTGCAGCCGCTACGTCTACGTCTGGCGGATCTATTCGCGGTAGATTAGATGCTGGCAACCGAAGACCGACGGGCTCTCGTCTACCACCGACGCGTTGTGTAACGAAACGACCATTCGAAACGAGAGTCGCGTGATTCTCGAAACGTCGGGACCGAGGGCCACCGAACGGTTAAAAAATAGTACACGCTACGCAGTTGCGATAGGTTAGCCTCTGGCTTGCTAGCTTGTTTAGAGGAAATCGTTGTAGAGTCGATCACCTTCATTTCCACTCGAATTAAGAATGCTAATTTACACGAACAAACTTTAACTTTTCACATATATACATTTATAATGAATATTTAGTTGGAACACCAAATCTATAATTTGTATATAATTTGGTTTGTTCGTGTAAATTTTCCTGTATTCTATTCGTCTCTCTTTTGGAAATTAATTGTATTAAACTAGACTTGGTTATATATGATCCCATAATTATGGAAGTGGTCTCTGTTAAGAGGAAATCGTTGCAAAGTCGATCACTTGTATTTTGTAATTCTACTTGAATTAAGAATGCTAGTCGACATTTTTCTGTATTCTATTCGTTTCTCTTTCAGAAATGAATCGTATTAAACTAGGGTTGGTTATAAATCAGCCCGTAATTACTAAAGTGGTCCAAGTCAAAATTAAAAACAAAAATGAACTTACCAGTTATTTCACATCACATTTTTTAAACTAAATTAATTCAATGCAATTTTTTTCAAGAAATATATGACTTGGACCACTTTTCTAATTGTGGGTACATATCAAAGGCTGTAGTTGAATAAGAAGAGACAAGATTTTTGTTTTTTCTCATATATGTTCGTATAAGTCTCACTTGTAATTTGGCCAAAGGCAATCTGTACCCTCTATGTCTATTTGAAACATTTGTCTAAATTAAATTATAGATTTGGTGTTCCCCAATAAATATTCATTATAAATATATATAAATGAAAAATTTGTTCGTGCAAATATTTATCCTGAAACATTTATTAAACATCAAACTCATCAAACTTAATTTAGATAAATTTCTTTAATAGACATAGAGGGTACCGATACTTATGAGACTGATTGTATATGCACCAGTAGGGTCCAAAAGGGTTAAGGTTGATCCTGCATTCTGTTTTTGGTCTAGTTGGTTCATTGAACGCGTGAAAGAGTATTTCTATTTGAAAACAACGAACAGGGTAATAGAGAACTTCTTTGCTACCACTCCATTTAGATCTTCGTAAAGTAGACCTTTCTCTTGCACTCGAGAGTCACATAAAACTTTAGCGTCAGCTCTAACCCTTCTTTCAGATTTTAGAAAATAGCATCAACTTTAGTTTTAGTTTCGAAGCAGAAACGGTGACAGAGTTCGATAAACTTCAGCATACATTGTTGAGATTAATAATTGAGGCGAATGATTGTCAGATCAGCGTACTTTAGGAGGAGTCACGCAACTGGTATAATCCACTTTCTGCGTTGAAGATAGAGGAAATGGCGAATACTTGACTCAGCGTAGCCTGGTGAATCCTAACCCTTTGCACTCGAAGCCATTTTGTTACAGATTGTGTTAAGAGGAATCATATTGTATTAAATAATATAGCGTAAAAGGATGTAATTTATTGCAATGCTACTTTAATTTACTTGTTTGTGCTACTTGAATGTAAATCATCAAAGAATTGTATGCCTTTGAAAATGTTGTGCTCGAGAGAATTTATCTGATCTCTACCAAAGTTCTCTGGACTTGCAACGTCCCCTCAGAAGGGACATCCGAGTGCAAAGGGCTAAAATCGTATTTTACAGGCTACGCAGGCTATCCTCGAATCGAATTGAAATCCTTTTTACATAAATATGTACATTTTCGTAATAACGAAAAAAGTGACCATTTTTTAGAATTTACAATGCTTCATCCGCTATCATAAATTGTTTGGTAGACAATTCACTCACTTACGAGTGAATATACTTAAAGTTTCATTCTTAGGGTTGCCAATCGTCCTTTTCGTTTGAAGGAACAAGCCTGTCTTCAGCTCTTTCTGTCCTCGCACTTTTATGGCCATGTGAAGGATCTCCTCTTTCTATATTTCTTATCACCCTTTGATCAACGATCTCGTTCCAAACGCTTGGCTCACCATAGGTGCAAGCGTCTGCCAATTTTTACGTTCCTCGGTATATAGGGTGGGGCAATAACTATTAGCACCTCCGATATATTCGAAACTGTAAGTTTCACAGAAATATTTGCTGAAATAAAATTGCACTCCCAGTCATCATTAGGTTTTACGCAGCAAATCTACAATACCTAATGTTTCTTTAGGTTTAATTTCTTTGGAGCTCCAAGTGTCAATAAAATGATTGTCGACGAGGTAAAGGTGATCTTATTCTCGAATCTAGATAGCTTAGAATTCATGGGAATAGAATGCTAAGAAACATCTCGAATTGCTGGTAGATACTAGAAAACAAGAGTGCAAAGGGTTAATAATTAATTTAACTACTGTCAGAAATTAATATTTAGTTGGTCCAATCAATAGATATTAAAATATTAACTTTTTCACTTTTAATGTCTCGAATGAATATTTATTTTGAACCGTAATTGTTGTTACTGTTTAATCGAAGCCTAAATGATACTATATTCATCATAAATATTTAATTATGGCGGAGATATTAAGTTTTAATTGATCCGATCTCAACTTTTCATATTCGAAAATATTATTTTCACAAAAAACATTGGTATAATAACCTGAAACTTCAAAATGCACTTATAGTAACATTGAGTACTCTATTAAATATTAATAACAATCACAGTTCAGAATAAGTATTCATGGATCGCAGTAATCGTGAGAAATTTGTCTATATCGCTCGTATTATTTATCCCGAAATAACTAAAAATTAATTTCTGACGATAACTACATTAATTATTGACAATATTTATTTAAACAATGATCGAAAATATGATGTTATAGTTTCTATAAACCTATAGTTTCGAAGATATCTGAGGAACTAATAGTTATTGCCCCACCCTGTATAGTCGAACGTCTAGAAGCTTTGTCGTTAAACTTTATAGAGGTGTTCCCAGCTTCGTCAGGGTTCAATAAATAAGCGCGTCTGCCGCGAATGGGAGTGCAGTCCTACCGTGATTTTATGAGACGTTAAACTCTCGTCTGGTGGATGTTGAAGGATCATTAACGTCGTTACGCTGTTCTTGATTTGAGAATTATTTTCGTAGACGAAAAGTCGTGAACCGTTTGTTATCGTAGCCACTCGTTGCATCGGGTAATATAAATTTACGATAGGAAACGTTGGCACTAAACGTAAAGTGCATGGGTTCGATTTTCTATAATAATCGCTATCAAACTTGCTAAAGTTTACATTTTTCTCAAGCCATAAAGCTTTCTTTCGTGAAGTTGTAGAATATTGAGTTTCTTTAAAAACGTATACAAGGTTTTGTTATGTCCTTGAAAGTAAAAAAATAATGCTTCAGGAATTTCTTTGTGTAGCAAATTTCTACTTAGCAGGCTTCTTTTACGTTCAGCGAAAACTTGATTCGGTAACGAGTTCGTTACCCGAAGAGAAGAGATAAAGATAAGGAAATTACGAAAGTTCGCACTAGGGATTAAGAGAAGGTATCAAAGGACTACGATCACGCTTCATCTTACCCCCAGGATTAGAATTCTTTGTACAGGATCTTTGTATCTCTCAGGAAGACACTTGCTGCATGCCACCCGTGTTGGAAAATTCACCGTGGAATCTTTGTTGCATAATTGCCACTTGCTCCTTTCTTGTATCGACGGGGAGATAATCACAGCTTGGCGTAATCGATGAGAAAACTTTTTTCTTAAAGAATATTTAACACGTTCATCGCCATGTCACCCGTATATGGGTGACAGTGACTTTTACTGAAGAATTAAAAAAAATTAATTTCGGAAGTTAAATGCCAAACAAAATGAATTTGTATGAAATATTTGAATTTCGGTGAAGTTACAAAAGTAAATACCACGATAAATGTTTGATTATGTAGTCCCCGATAGTTAGTAAATGAAATTTATTCGCGGTAGAAATTTTAGCGTGGCAGTAAACGTGTTAAATAACAGCTTGAGTGATCGTTTCCTTAATACGTTGATCGCCACGTCACCCATATATGGGTGACAGTGGTTTCCACCGAAGAACGAACAAAATTAATTCTGAATGCTAAGTATCAACGAAAATAAATTCGAATGAAATTCTTAACTTTTACTGAAGTTATAAAAATAAATACCAGAATAAATGTTTGATTACGTAGCTTCCAATAGTCCGGAAACGAAACTAAATCTCAGTAGAAATTTTCGAGTATTAGTCTGGCAGTGAACGCGTTAATTGGACTAGTCTCCCTTCGGTGCCTTCAACCCCTAGATCATTGACTATTCGGGACCCTAGTCTAATCATGCGGAGAACATGAAGGAAGAACTACAAAATTATTTATAGGATTACGGGTTCCTAAAAAAGTATTCATTTATAACAAGTCTCGTTTCTAGCTTTGAATTTGAGTCATCTTTAGTTGTATTAGTTTTATTTTAGACGATAGAAATGTAGATTAGGTTTGCTTGTAGTTAACTACAGTCATGTGTACTTTATTTAAAATATACCAATTGAACATGTTCGATATATTAGGTCTACCGGAAAGTTCTGTCCGTTCTGGTTATAAGTTTTTAACAAGTATGTACATATTCATTAAAAACGATGTATAAATTGCAATCATGCTGGCAAGATGTCATAAATAATGATAAAAATTATATTATTCAATAAAATTTATTCAAGGTATGAGAATTTTATTATGTTGTGTTATTCTAAAAAGGGATAGAACTTTCCGGTAAACCTAATATGTTACGATATACAGTGTGTCCCAGAATTGGTGTACGAACTGGAAATGGGAGGTAGCTGAGACGATTCTGAACAACAATTTCTTTTGAAAAATTGTCGCATAGTGCTTCGTTTTTGAATTAATGAATTAATAATTCAAAAACGAAGCAATATTCGATATTTTTGGAAAGGAAATTGTGCTTCAGAATTGTGGTTCTTACACTAATTCTGGGACAGTCTGTATATAATACATCACAGAATATATTGAATGTATCAAAAGAAAATAATTCTGAAACCTCTTTTGACAGCTCCTTTATATTTGCAATGGAGTAGCTTCCAGAAAGCTGCAAGAATTTATAATAAAGTCTAATAACATCTAAAAACACGTTTCCAAAGTTAGACTATTCAATGTAACGCTCCTGTTTGAACATTTTGCAATGAGATGGCGTAGAGCGCAAAACTCGGTGCAAAGGGTTAACTTCTGGAGTAGATTAGCAAGTAGTAAAGTAAAACGGGGATCAGACACCTCCGCGCGGACCCGGTTTCGAGTAGTCGCGGCACGAGTATCATTAAACGATGACGAACGATCGGGGATGCTCCCTCTGTACGTGCAAACTCGAAAAGGAGAGAGCGTCTCGCCTTCCAGGTATGGGCCAACGCTATTTTGGCGCTAGCTCCCCGTCGAAAGCTCCCCTTTGGAGTGTTTGCGCGAAAACCAGTCGGCTAACCGGTCTCTCTCCGCTTCTAATTTGTCTCGCCTCGGTTCGTCGCGACTCGTGCCAAAGCAATAATTATCGTTAAGCCTGACTGATCGACGCTTCGGCCCCCGTCTGTCCCTCAATCGCCACGGGGAAGGGGTTGTGGCGCCAGTCTTGTTCGAAGTAAAGAAAAAGCGGGAAAATGTAAGGTGATACGGACGATGTTACATATTCGCGGGTGCGTACAGTGGCGTCTCTAGGATTTGTATCACCCAGTGCGGTAACTCATGCGGAATTTCTCCAGTACTAGTTCATTTGGAATTGTTAGGGATGCTTTTAGGTCGATGTCACTCGTCATCGAATCGAATAGCGAATTTAATAGCAATTGACAAAATTAAAGTTCAGCTCACTTTTGGATGATCAGCTAGTATACAATTTTTAATAATATTCTCTTAGTAATATTCTCTGCGTTAATGTTACTCGTCATCGAATATAATGGTAGCAGTGGGGTCATACACAATTGGTCAAATTTAAGTTCGGAACATCTTTATGAGACGTGTTTACAAACTTGTGAATAATTAATAATCCAATGGATTCATATCTGGATAGTAAGGAAAAATGAATCATTCCTATTCGAATTGATCAGTCTTTGATTGCTGGAGATTGGTTACGATGCAGGAGAAACTAAGCTACTAGAAAACATTTTGTGCTTTCTTTGGGTGTGTGTATTACAATCAGGTCGATAAATATTCATACCCTCTATGATTATTGAAGAAATTTGTTTAAATTAAATGGTAGGCTTGATGTTCCCAAGTGTATGTTTGTATAAATGTTCATATACATATTTACAATGAAAAATATATTTGGTAATATCAAAATTATTATTTAATTTAGTCAAACTTCTTCGATAGACATAGACGGAATTCCATAAAACAAAATGTTGATAAATGCGATGAAATGGCCTCGGAATTATTTATTATTCAATGTCTAAAAAAATGTTGTCATTTAATGGAGTTAATCTTTATCATTCGGGAAAGTTATTATAAATATAAATGGATCGATACAAATGAATGCTTCGACACAATTTCGGATTTTTCAAAAAGTGGAGTTAATCGATCTGTGCAGTGGCTCAATTTGAATTTTTGAAGAAATACAATTCATGGGGGCCTAATCACAGTGCCCTTTTCCATTTCGTCCTAAAAACGGATTTAAGGGTGGAAAGGTTGCTTCCAAAATAATTTTGATTATTTATATTTCACATTTCTGAAATCATAAACTCCCTTGCATATTCTTAACAAAAGTTTTCTTTCGTTTTTAAAAAATTGACGTTTCGCTTTAGAGGAAAACTTTCTATACATTTTCTATAGGATACCGTGAGATCCACATCTAAAAAAAGTTTCGAATCGAAACATTTATTATCGAGGGAGCTATGAATTTTTCCCAAAGGAATTTGTCAAAAGTTTCTAAAAAATAGACTCTGTCGACAGTTATTATCAGCACCCAACACTTACAAACAAACTTTTCATTTCCGGTCTTCGAAGCTAATAAAAATCCCTGACACAATCGAGAGGAGACAAATATTCCTATAAACACCGCACAAAAATTATTATAAACAGCGATTCTTGTTTCACACCATGTGTGTCCTCTGCATCGTCTCCTAGAGACGCTACTGGTTGCATATGGTGTGCCGCGACACATTAAAAGGCGAAGCAGGCGTTTGACGGCGGCCGGATCCACTATAAGTATCGCGACCGAATTTACGTTGTATTTACCTAGTCGGAGGAAGACGCCGGCGCCTACTCGATACGAGGCTGAACTAACGACGACCCGGTACGACGACACGGACGACGCCGATGTTGACGACGTTTCGCCGTGGATATCGGCAAGCGGAGCCAACACCTTCTCACGCTACCGCCAATTCTAAAGCTGTCGACGTGAGTTGTCGCGGCGCCATAAGATCTTGCTTTCCTTTGCTTGTTGTTCCTCTTTTTTTTTTATAAACGATCCGCGTCGCTGGAAATAATATGTATCGTATCGCGCGTACGCGTATCGCGCTTTTTCGTCGCGCCCGCGTCGTTGGCGCCAGCTTGATTGTCGCACCACCTTATTTTTCTTCGATTATCGCGAATTCTCCGATTATACGCTCTCTTGATTGTCGACTCGGTTGCCGTTACCTTTTTCGTTGGTCGGACGCGGTGTAAACACCGTCGCAACGGAGCTTAACCCCTTAACACGTTGAACGCCGTGTCACCCACATACGGCTGACGGAGCTTTTCGCTAAGGAACTTCAACGAATGATTTCAAGGGCTAAGTGTCGATGAAAACTAATCTGGATAGAATTCGTAAATTTTGATGATAATACAAAAATGAGTAATACGACAAATGTTAGATTCTACAATTTCTAATTGTCTCGAGACAAAATTTTAGTTCTGTAAACATGTCCATGTGAATCCATGGCAGTCAACGCGTTAAGCTACAACCACGTGCGAGACTCGTGGTCGGATATTCGGGTCAAAAGTGATTATCACGAGCCTGATTCATGGTCTATCGTTCGAGCCAAATGTAAACGTCACATTTTGGTTCCAGACTGTTGGGGCTTAAATCGTAGCTTACATATATTCATGTGAACGTTTCCGTGAGAATCAAATTTTGTTTTGAGACAATTGAAACCTACGTAATTTAAAATTTGTCGAACTACTTATTTTTATAACGTTATCAACATTCGTGAGTTGTAAGATTTATTTTGTTTAACATCTTACTTCGAAATCATGTTATTCAGTTTCACAGTAAAAAGCTCCGTCACCCACATGTGGGTTAAGGAGTTAAACTCCTCCTTCATCGATTAGTTGAATTTCAGTCACTCTTAGGTAAATTTTGGAAAACATGATTGTCATTTTAGTGATTCTAGGATTGGTGTCAGGGCTCTAGATCCAGTAGAAGTGCTTGTGAAAGGTCTCGTGTTACTGAAGAGGTCTTCTATCCTGAAACACTATACAGCGCATTTCTTTGGGCAACAAAGTATCATCTTAGCGTGGCTTATTTAAACGTTTCAGTTTTCTTCAATCACCTGTAGGGATGTTGCAGAACTAGTGTAAGAACCGGAACTAGGGAGTAGCTGAGACGATTCTGAACAACAATTTCCTTTGCAAAAATGTTGGATGGTGTTGATGGTGATGATTTCTGAATTATTAATTACTTCTGAATAGTAACATGTTTCGCACATATTTGTTTTTTAAGCATCGCCAACTATAAAACGTCTATCGCCTTAAAAAACTAGAGCGTTCGGTGTCAGTCGCAGAAAGAACGAAACAGCAGAGGGTTCGCACAGGGGGTCGCAATAAAATATTTGATTTTAAACAGTCCGTTAAGCGAAAGGATAAAAACACGACAATTTTTAGACCCCCTTCTGCGGTTACCTGGGGTGCGTTAAATATATATGTATATATCTATAATGAAATTCAAAGCTACCGCTCCCTCGTTCACCGATCTCCAATCGGCGTCCTTTGCCGTGTGCCGACGATGTGTGAGTTCCCATCTCGTCCCGGGGTTGTTTTGTCTGTCCGTGAAATTTATGCATATCGGCGGGCGAGAGGACAGGATAAGTGTGTCCATCGCGTGGGTTAGGCTAAATCGGTTACACTGAATCAACAAAGTAGAGAGAGCTTCGAGAGAAGCGTCGCGACGCGCCGGTGACGACGCGCCCACGACGCGCTCAGGGGGACGCGTCTAGACGTCTAGACGCGTCTAGCTACTGCCGAGGAATTGTGGACGGTCGCACTCTCTTCCGGTACCACCTGCAACGATATTGCCTGAGGGAATGGATCGAATCGATCAGAGAGATCGCGATCTATAGAATTTCCCGAAAGAAGCCTTAAGGATTCTGTTTTTCAACGACCAAACACGCGAGTTTGGAGTAGTCGTTGTGGATATTCAAACGACGTCACCTGTCACGTTTAACCCTTTCACTGCGAGACGATTTATACTGGAGATTATAAGAGGTGTGAACTTTTCAAAAATATCAGCTTATAGAGAACGATAAAACGGAACTTTTTTATATTTATGATTTATTCATAGGACGTTCGGTTTTAGAGATGAAAATTGGAAACTTGAAAGACCTTTTTTCTGATATTTCGTAGCAGTCTGATCCTGTTGCTATTGTCTTAAAGAAAAAGAAACAGCACTCGAACAATCGAATTTTAAAAAAATATCAACTTATAGGGGATAATAAGACCGAACTTTTTTATATTTATGATTTATTCATAGGACGTTCGGTTTTAGAGATCAAAATTGGAAACTTAAAAGACCTTTTTTCTGATATCTCGTACTGGTCTGATCCGGTTGCAAAACAACAGTCGAATAATCGAATTAAAAAAAAATATCACCTAATAGAGAATGACGAAACGAAACTTTTTTATATTTACACTTTATTCATACGACGTTTAGTTTCAGAGACAAAAATTGAAAACTTTGATGACCCTTTACTTGAGAATCAATTTTGACAACGAACTTCTTCGAATTTTTCAATTTTTATTTTCGAAACTAAGCGTCCTACGAATAAACTGTAAATATAAAAAAGTTTCGTTTCATCGTCCCCTACAAGCTGATATTTTTTAAAAATTGATTTAACGAATATAAACATTTTTCGAGGACATATACATGCGCCCTTCGTTGTCAAAGGATTAATTGTGATCATGTGTACTTTTATTTAAAGCAAAATAATCGTTTATATTCTGTATTGTTTGTGTTTTAGTACACATAATTCTGTACACATAAAAAATGTTGCACTGTGGTACTACTGGTCACGATAGGACGTCATCTTTCTACTGTGAAAAAGTTGCTAACATTACTTTTAGACTAAACTTACCTTGGACACTTTAGACCTAATATCTCCTATAAAGCTCAGTGTAACCATTTATTATCAGAAGTCTGGTTGTACCGTTCTCGCTGCTCCATAAATTAGGAGGTTCTGTTGGTTGTTTGGTTCTTTTTTTTAGAGCGAACTTCACAAGCTGAAATGTAATATACATTTACTTCTTGTTGAAGTTTCGTGGGCATCCGCATATAATCAGGGATATATGTATATGCGCGCGCGCGCGACTATCTACCGTATAAAAATAAACTGGAAATATTGTTGCAGAAAGTTCTCAGTGCTATTCCGTTTCAAATATTCTCAATTTTTACTGACAGAACTTACAGTCTATAATTAAAAATTTCCAAGTACCAGGATTAAACAAAGTTGATCATTTTGTCAACCAAGTGGCACTGTTACACGCGAAGATGCACAGAATTTTTGTGGGACCCTAAATCACGAACACTAAAAAAAAACAGAGCCCACAATCACGATAAAATAAAAATAAATTGAATAAGAAAATTAACATTCTCAGTAGCACGCAAAACTATGTATTTAACTATTTATCAGACAATTCGTTTCGTTACACTTATTGGCTCCTATATTTATTTTTATTGCATTGAAATTGTCAATGTTCCCCATCCTTTTATATTAATTTCGTTTTCACCAATCATCAATCGCAACCAAGAACCTTGTGACACAGCTTGCAGTATAGCTTGCAGTATAGGTGCGCCAAATGCAGTCGCACGATAAGCAAACGATGATTGAAATCCAGTTACTTTGCCCGCGAGAAGTTTTTTCTGGGGAGTCTGGGTGATACAAGAACTAAATTATCGAGCTGTGAAACGCAGAACGGTGAGACAGTCGCTTGGCGAAAGGCCTAAAAAACCACGGTATCCGAGTTTCGTAGCCAACGCTAGCTTGGCGGTGGTCGCAGACAGTCTAGTATCCGGTCTTTCCGAAACGCGCAATTAAACAGGGTTTGGCGAATCTAGGCGTTGCGTTGCGTTGCGTTGCGTTGCGTGAACAGTCGCGTGGCTGATGTAACCCGCGTTCGGAGTGTCGCGTCGGCTCGCTTAGTTCTAATTGTGCAGTCCTTTTCCCAGTCGACGCGCTTCCACACTCCACAGAATCGTTGAACACACCTGTACCGTGCGGCTTTAATGGCATAACATGCGAATGACTTTTTATTATAGAATTAAAAAGGATGTAGATAATTTTTTAACACTGTTGGGATCCAGGTGAGGATTGTGGAGACCGATTTATATACTTACAAATATATTTCGGTCGTTTCAAAAGTATGACGATTACTTACGGAAACAAAATAACCGACTGACACGCTGAAGGATCGAAAGCAATAATTCTTCTTCTGAATCCTTCTTCTGAAGATTTCTAAATCTTATATCCTAGGCCTCTTGTATCGAGAGGGGTCAACTATGACCCGCGAACTTCCTGTAGGGTTTCTGAACTTGGATAAGAAACGCGAAAAACAAGGCTGACTAACTTATTTTGAACACATTATTTCTGATATCCTTATCTGTACCGAATAGATAGGTTGGGCATCCAACAACATGTCTGGGCATTATTTTCATCTTACTAATCACAGTTTTTAAAACCTATAGATGACGTTGTTGTTTTCAAAATTAAAGCTAAAGTTTGTTTATTCTTTCGGAATGAATACGAGATTAGTAATAAGTGGAGAATGCAGAAAGAAAAAATGTTAACGTTCCAGGCCCTCTGTGGAGTCTCCTCAAAGTACGATACATATAACTAAACAATAAATGTGTATAAAATATAATGCAAATGAAAAGCTTCTGAATAATATGGAACGAAAGATAATTGTACAGGGATTTTCAAAAGAGGATGTAGGATTTGGTTCTTCATTAACAAAGTACACCTGTGAACATTGTCGTGGACATTTAAATATTTATTTTCATTGAAAACAAAGAAATTTGATGTATTCAATTTGATATATTCCGTGTAAACGTGTTACGACCGGCATTTCGCGGTTTCAATTAAACGTTAATCGGCCAAACGAGAGTGAAATTTCTTTACCACACTGACCATAGGCGAGGCATATGTACGTAGCTGCGCAAAAGGCGCCGAAAACGTCATGCTGACCCAATAAATGGTTCGTCGTTAACCCTTACGATTTAATTTCCAGTAGCGTGTGTCATAAACAATAACAAGGTCGATCTGTTTTTATCAGTTGCTTATAACGTATACACCTTAAAAAAGCGGCAAAGATCGTTTGTATAAGAAAGTAAGATGTAGGAACATATCTTGTATGACATGGTGGAATTTGTGAAAATAAACAAGGAAGCTCAAGATTCCAATTTAAAAGATAGTAACTATCGATGCATATCTATGACTGTTTCATTCTGTCATATTAGAATAGTATAAAATTTTGATTTTTCACATAAATATGTTTCTCAATTCATATAAGCTCAAATATCATTACAGTAGATTACACGCTTTATATGTTACATTATGTAATACATGACTCCTGTTTGCACACCGTATAACGAAATAGCTCCGAGTGCAAAGGGTTAACAAGCAAGTCGGCAGTTACGAATTCGGTAAAGAAAAGTGTGCAGAGGTCGCGTATTGCTCGATCATCTCTTCAATGCCTTTGAGACGTTTTATTTACATTTGGCTCGGTCGCGCTACCACATCTCTGATACGTCTTGGTGGTGTTTGGCCTGGTCAGTATATTACGTCTCGGATACGACTTGTTTATGTTTGGACCGGTCGACTTGCCACGTCTTTGACACGACATTGTAAGCTAAGTGGTTAATAGGCTACCAATGATGTATTATCATTTTATTTTTCTCGTTGCGTGAATCGAGGCCCACGTCGGCTATTTTCCTCGAATTCGTTTGCACGCTCCACGACGTAATTTTGAATGGATTTCGGGCGATCGTGTCACGAGCAGTTCGGTGTTATCGGCTTCGCTAGAATTAATCTAATTTCGTGTCAACGATGCGGGAATATTCTCGACGCATTGTCTAGGTCATCTCAAGCACTGACCTATTTGCTCATACGTACGCGGCTGCGAATCAGTTCGCGATATTTTGTTCGAGCAATGGACGAATATGTACAATTAAAACATTGGTCGCGGCGTTATCCAGAAATGGGAGTTTCCAATAAGGATAAAAAAAAAATTACTTTGAAAAGTGAGACAATACTGACAATAAAGGATAGGCTTCGTGAATTAAAAAACTAAGTACTATGATAATTGTTCAATTATTTAATGTTCAAGAGTCTCGAGATACAATTTTAACTGGGTAAAAGTTTTCATGAATTTTAAAGAGAACAAAATCTGGTTGAGATTAAGAAAATAGAGTACCTTCGGATCGGGTTGATTTTTTTTATCATAAATATGGGGGCAGCCCTTGACCTGGCGATTACAATGGTCGTCATCTTGACTCTCAACGCCGCCCCCTGTCCAGGAATCAAAAACTGAAATAGTCCAAAAAGTGTTTTTTTTGCACCGATCTCGGTGAATACATCATTTCCAACTTCTTTTTCCGTGTAGGAACATCAGTTTTTTAGATTAACAGTATTCAATATTGCTGCCACCTCTAAAAACTACATTAAACCTACTCAGACAGTATGTTCATTAACGGTATTCAATATTGGCGTCCCACCAAAAACTAAACCAAACCTACTCAGACAGTATGTACCTTGACGCTATTCAATAGTGCCGTCGTACCAAAAACTACACCAAACCTACTCAGACAGTATGTTCATTAATGGTATTCGATATTTCGACCTTATCAAAAAGTACACCAAACCTATTCAGACAGTATGTACAATAACGGTATTCCATATTGCCGTTTCATCAAAAACTACACCAAACCTACTCAGACAGTAGATTTCGTACCTATTCAAGTTTGAACCGATTCGCCAGGCTAACGAGGAAGATCGAAACGATACGTAAGAGTATTTCATGTATCGCTTTACAAGTATGTCGCGCAATAAATCGTTCTAGAAAGCATTACCACGACTTCCCACGCTGATTGCTTCTGATCAACCAAATTGCGGTTGTAAACGCGCAATAAAGCAATGTACTACGTATCGATTGATCATTGGAAATTGGAGCGAAACCGCAGCACAGGTGCTGAATGATCCATCGATCTGGTGTCCGTGATATCGATTTACGATATAGGAAAAGACGTAACTCATCGAAGATCGACTATTCATCCGAGATGAATTTTACCGTTAAAAAGGAAGCTTATATTTCTTACGATGAATCTGCTCATAACATTGGAAAGTGGTTCCTATTTCGATTACCTTGGCTCTCGTTCCATCTCATCCGTTTCATGGCGAGCAATCGCACGATAATGAGACTGCTTTTTCTGTTCATTTCCTGCAGGATAAGACGAGTTATATGGAATGGAATGCGATAGACTGCGAGAGACTCGTTTGAAAAAAGACGATTTTTTAATTAAATCTCATTTCGTTGAGGCAACGAAATAAATCACAGAACACGAAGGGGATATCTATCCCGGAACAATAATTCAACTCGATACATGGATATCGGAGACAGGAAATGGGGTATCACTTAATATTATTCAATTGAAGACCACCGTTCACGGAAAACAATACTTTATTATAAAGTTCGACGTGTCGTTACAAATTGCGCGTGGTAAAACTGACTAGTGACTTGGAGGATGGAAAACTAGGACCTTTTATGAGAATTTTTTCTTCTGGGAAGAGAAGATCCAACAACGAGTGTATAACATTACTATTTCTCGTGGTCTCATTTATCCAAATTCATTTTTATTAACACTTTGTTCTTTTCTTAGTTCCTCTAATCGTCAACGTGTTAACATTAACTGAGACACCTAGGAGAGCTTCTTACCTGTGCTCTTAGTTTCCATCTGCGACATCTCGTTACCCTGATCGTCGCATGGATCGTCGTGGATTCGAGATCCTTATGTCTGAAACCGTTTCGAAATGTCAACGACACGATGAAAGCTCGATCGAAGATCAACGATTTCCGCTGGCGAAAAACGATCTGTATCAATGTAATACAATCAAACGCGTTCGTCGTAGACTAATTCCTTTCTAATGAATCGGCGACCGTACGATCGACGATTTCACATTAACACGTGACGTAAGACCGACATCGGACAGATTGGCAACAGATGTTCTTCACACGTGGAATGCTCGCTATGCTGAGATCACCGCGATTGACTTTAATGAGGATCAATCGATAGCTATTGGGTTAACGGCTCGGGAGCGCAAAATTGCTAGATCGAATCTGCCAAGTAGCGATGATGCGAATCGCGAGCGTGAACTCCCAGCTGTAACAGTGACTCGTCACCTGAACATGTCCGAACGATTCCTTGGGAAAGAGATGGATGATTCGAGTTATCAAACCTGAATCAAACCCTCAGGCGCTGTAGCTATAGTCAGTCCCATAAAGATTCGTAACATCTATGTCTATTGAAGAAAGTCTTAATGATACGATAGGTTTTCTTGCTTTCAAATAAATTTTTTATTATAAAAATACATGAATATAATAGCATAATGCAGCAAGATATAGTAGAATACATAATAAGGTACATCTGTAATGTTTCTTCATGTATATATTTACAATGAAACATTTATTTGGAAACATCGAACCTATCATTTAATTGAAAGGAATTCTTGTAATAGACACAGATGATACGAACATTTATGGGACTGACTGTTTAATTATGAATGTAGCTACAGTACGGGTTTAGCGGTCCCGAGGTGCCCGAGCTGTAGGGGGGCCGCCAGTAGGCCCCAACAGAGAATGACGAAGAGAGGTATACAAATGCAAAGTAACGCAAAGTAAAATATCTTGACGATAGAGATAGAGACGGTACAGCCAAGACTTTAGAAAGAGCTAGGTAAAGCGTTACAGCCTGTTAGAGAGGGGCCCAAAATTATTATTTAATTTATACTCTTTTACATTTAAGAAGGGAAGTCTCGTGTCACGTGCATTTGAGAGTTTAGAGAATTTATAGTAGAGGTAATATAGGCAATTGAAAACGATGTAACAAATCAAACTAATACAGGGCGCAGCATGTTTAAAAAAATACCACTATTTAAATTACTAAACAAGATATACAGCCCCATAAAGATTCGTACCATTAACTGTTAATATATACGATAACTAGCTCTTTCTTTTTATTTAAATATTACATGATGTGAATTTTAGTCAAATCGGTCCATAAATAAGAAATTTAGAAAAAAATTCCACTCGGATGTGTAAGCCTAACAAATTTTGTTAGTGACACCACTGCAAACGTAAAGGATGTATCGATGTCAACGCTTCAAGAAAGCTATGAGAATTTATAATCAAGTCGAATAATACCAAAAAAGACACCTTTCCAAAGTTGGACTATTTTGTGTAATGCGATTCCTGTTCGCACATTTTGCAACGAGATGGTGCAGAGTGCAAATGATTAAATGATAGGTTTAACGTTTCCAACAAAAATTGTATTCCGAGTATATGTAAAGCCTATTTACGTACATGTGCATAATGATTTATTTGAAAATATTAAACCTATCATTTAATTTAGACAAATTCCTTCAATAAACACAGAGGGTCCGAATATCTATTGGACTGTATATATTAACTTGAATCATTCATGGTTCAGTCATCTCCGAAGTCTCAACCAGTATTGGGCATAATCGTAATCATAATTACGATTACGATTGTAATCAAATGTTTCAGAGTTATGATTACGATTACGATTACAATCGTAATCACAATCACAAATTTTTCTGTGATTACGATCATAATCTATTTTCAGGTGTTTTCTGACATAGAAATTCTGACATAGGTGTTTTCTGACTCTGAAACATTTGATTACAATTGTAATCGTAATTATGATTACGATTATGCCCAACACTGGTCTCAACTAGAGCTGTCGGAAAGACCGAATATTCATTCAAGCGGCTTTCAAGCCGAGTCAAACCTGGACTCGATTTCCGAGCCGAGTCGAGTACTTGAAAAAACCGAGTAGCTTGAATTTTTTAAGCTACCCGAATAGAACCGAGCGGTCCGAAAAAACCAAGCGGTCCGAAAGAATCGGGCGACTCGAATGGTTTCAAGTTTTTCCGAGTACACATGTTAGTCCGCCGCCGGGCAACAATGGTATCATAAAAAGGACGTAGCAAACTAGACCCAAAGAAGGTCGACCATCATTTTCCGTATTTCTTATCGGATCTTAACGGATGTATTACCAATCGATTCCTTATGTTATCCCGATGAAAATGGTGCCAGACACGATACAATTCGGATTATTTAAAAGGAAATTATACGGAAAAAATGATTTGCACGCTTTTTGTCTATCTTCGTTAAAAATAGTCCGATTTACATAGTGTTTAGTAGCGTTTTCATCAGGAAAACGTAAGGAATCCATCGGCGTCACTCCCGTAATAATACGATGCATATGAAGTGAAATCGGGTGATTACTGAAAGCCATAAATCAAGGGTTGAACCATCCAAAGCGCACGTGTGCCGACTTTAACCCACGACGGACCTCAAAGGGTCCGAGCATTAAAGTGTAAAATGTTTGTCATGATATGTTCACTTTTTCTTGTGTTTTATAAAAGTTCAAGAAATAAATTGCACTACTGCTTTTGTCCTGATGTTATACTGATGAAAATGGTACCAAACACGATATAATATCGATTAATTTTAATTATTAACAAGACAAACGTAGAATTGGAAAAAGATTTTTCTGCTGTGTAACAGCGTGGTCTGTAGAATTTACATTACACGAATAATTAAAATTAATCGATATTATATCGTGTTTTTGGTTTGGTTTTTTCGGACCGCTCGGTTCTATTCGGGTAGCTTGAAAAATTCAAGTTACTTGGTTTCTTTGGGGTAGCTTGAATCTTTCAAGCTACTCGGTTTTTTCAAGTACTCGACTCGGCTCGTGACTTCGAGCCGAGTGCAACTTGAACAGCCCTAGTCTCAACCCAATTGATTTTGCCAGCTGGAAAGAGTCTCGTTATCCGCAAAACGGCAACGTAACCGAAGAAGTTCAAGGTACCCTCTAGAAACGCGTGCAGGACGCCAGGTGGATCGGGATCTCGCGGTCGTCGTCGCGGATGTATCGTAATCATTGTCGTGCGTTCGTCCCCTTGATTTCCGAGAAACCTGGCCTAAATTCGAGAGGCCCTAAAAACGCCTAAAAATAGTTTCGTAAGACGGTTGCGTCCGGGGACTCTGGACGTTGTAAATCCGTTCGCTTCTCTTCCCTTTCTCCTCGGTAATTTTCTTTCCGCGGCGCTTCTAACGAGGAACGAATTTATTCGCGGGGTAAGCGTCGAAGAACACCTCTCCGTCTCCAGCGTCGCTCCCTTTTCCTCTTTCTTTTCGTCGCTTCATCTCGGGGGCTCTGTAGTCGTTCCCAATGGAGGGCCACGGACAAACTATTGGAAATGGGTGGAATTAATAACAGCCTTTTTATTTTATTTGATTTTATTTTAAACGTCTACCTTATTCGACTGCTTGGTAGGACGTGTTGACCGTTTAGAGAACGAACGAGAACTACCTAAAACCTCAGGCGAAAGAGAAATTCTAACCACTTCACGGTTCATTCTAACCTTCTACGCAACCGTTCCATTCGGGCAGACGGATCTCTACGCACTTGGCGTTATATCGAGAACACGAAGATGTCCACGCGTATAAATATATATTTTCGCCGCCCACCTTGACGTATATCCGCTCCTCGGAGCCGAACGCGAGACACATGGACGTTTCCATAGAATCTATGCCATAGACCAACAGCCGATCCTTCCGCGGAGGCTGCAGGGATCGATACGATCCAGATGCTGGGCTTCTCGGAGTCACCAGCTGCGAATAAATAAATTTCCACCTTTATTACGCTCGGGGTACTCCTTTAATACGCATTCCGGCGCGTCCGTGTATATGAGAATCGTTAAAAAATCATTTAGGAGCAAGAGTTTCGGTGCGCTTTTCATTTTTTAAAAGCAATAAAACGTGGTATATTAACGAGGTCTTGGTGAGCGAATCGATGATATCGGAACATTTGGAAGCTGGATAATTTCTGTACTATATGTACAGGGTGCTCGGTTAAGCATTCAGCTGGCTCAGCGGTGACAAAATCGCTCGTAGGTGTAGGACCTACACTGTACGTTCTATTCGCACTAACTTCTCAAGATGCTTTTGTCGATTAGATTTAATACAATTTAATCGATGTAATCGGTTAACAAGTATAGAGATGTAGTATACATCTTCTTTTTTACTTTACTTCTCTCCTTCTTCTATCCTTTGAATTCGGTAGATTTTACACAGTCCGGCAATCGATCAAACAAGAATAGAAAAAGGAGAGAAGTAAAGGAAAAAAGAAGATGCTCTATCCTTCATAAAAGCACTTTGAGAAGTTAGCGCGAATGGAACCTATACGTCAGTTAGGACGAGGCGTTATGCTTTTGATTTTGTATAATATTTCCAAAATTTCCATTTTCGTTTAAATTGTCCTCGTTCCACTTGTTGACAAAATGTCTGACCGTAAACCTTTGACTCCATGCATCCCCAGAAATAAATTTAATTAGGGGTACAGGAAACAGGCGATTATGGTTTTACAGTATTCTTCCAATTCCATGTAGTAAGTTCATTAAATCAGAATTACTGTTTCACTGTGAATACATTTTTTATTTATGAAAACCTAGACCTGACTCAGTGAGACAAGTTTATCGAATACCTCACAGGGCACCCTGTATATGAAAGCATGGTATATTGCCATAATCACTGGCTGGCATCCTGGTGAATGGTTTACGGTAGATTAGCTACCGAATGGCCCGATATAATTGATTTACTCGCGAGAGATTATACTTACCTATCATTTTTTTATTGCTAACGAATAAATCCCACCAAATTCTTACCGTAATTGACTTTTTGCGATCTTCAAATAAATTAACATTTTATTAGCAATGGATGTATAGTGCTTTTTTTTGGAACCCGAGTAAAGGAACAAGGACGGAAAGAGTTGAAGAAAGGATTGCGTTTTCTAAAAAAGGAACGGTTAATAAGTCTGATGATAAAACATCGATATTATCTATGGTGTGACGTTAAATTTTTAATTTTAACGAATTCTTCGAGATATCCATTTTCTTTTAAATCCTATCATTTCTGCGATCCTTTAAAATTTAAAAATATCTTTACGTCGTACAATAGAGGATACCCTTAAGAACGAGAAGACCGCTTTTGTTATTTATAATATTTGCTGCAGAAGTCGGAGTCGATGACACCATACACATCGCTCCACGAATGGGAATAACCTCATTTTTCCATGTTATAGGAATTCAAGAAAAATTCCACGTTAAAGTTAAGAAACGTTTTTTTACGGCCGTTAACGGGCGTATTCGCATAACCTGTCAAAGAGGCGATTTGCGCATGGTTTCTATCGAAACGTTCCTTAAAATACAATCTATTCTATGTCCGGTCATTTAATCACTTTACTACTCAACGACTCGTTCATAAACTCAGTTTTTTTTTTTCAATTAAACATGGTGATCCACGAGAGAAGTTCTTCGATTGTGGCTAACATGCTCCAAAGACGAAATATTAGTGTATCGAACAGATCGTAAAAACAGTATCGTTAAAACTAATATAAAAATCGTCGTAATAGTTTGGACAACAGGTGTCCCATTTTCTTGTCGAGTTTAAGAATTGTTCACCGTTGAATATTCTCGATGCGTTTACTTTGTTTACAGATCAAAGTTGTTCAAATTCATTACGCATAAACTACGGAAAAATTAATTATATTCTTCGTGCCATCTTCTCGACGCGTCCTTGAAGAATCCGATGTTTTATTTAATGTTTACAATGGCCCGGTAGACGTTTTTGCGCAAGGCCGGACGGCCGCGTTTCTTATTGCCGGTTTCGGCTGGTTAAGCAGTAAGCCAAAACCGACACCGAAATAAAAGGAATAGATTCCGTTCGTGGCCCATGGCCAATCGCAATTGTGGTCACGCTAGAACTTTTTGCAGGAGCCGTGATTTACGATGCGACATCAAGTTGAAAAGGCCCCTCGCGGCCTCACCGACTATAATAATTAATATTTACTTTCGGTGTCGTAAAAATATAAATTACAGCGCGACGATCGTCGGCTGCTTTCGCGAGCAGGCTAAACCGCAATCGCGTTCAAAGCCGTGGAACAACCGTTATCATCGCGTAATCTCTCGTAACCGCGGCGAAAAAAAGAAAATATTCGCGCGTCGCTATTGTTCGAGTAAATGGACGGTGCTCGAAGGATTCCACTCCATTTTTAAAATGAAATTTCTTCATGTTCGAAAAGTTATTATAGTAAATTAATTTTCGTGGAAATTCATTTTCTTAACGTTTCGCTGTTTATAAATTAACGCAACGTATTCCAACGACATGGCACGTATACGACGCGACTCTCGCGAGTTTAGGCCTGCTTACATTCGAACAGAGTGGATCTATACCTGTCTTCGCGTTTGTGTTCAAGGTTTTAAATAGCCATATCGAGTGCCCTGAAATCTCGGAACGTAGGACACTTGGGAAATTTACGTTTTTTTTTTTTTTTTTATTTAATACATCAGAACCTTTGGCGAAAACAACGGTATAAATCGTGCATGATAGAGTCCATCCTTTATATTTTCTAAGGCAGCACCTTTTCGACACTCCTTGGGAAGCATACACACAATTTCGATGACTAATCCACATCTAGTTATATCGCAAACATTGATGCTCGTGAATTGAAAGTATTTTTAGTGGTCGAGAAACAATTTTACGCAACTCGGAAAAATTTGTTAGCGTTCAAGAAACGATCGTGCATATTTCTAAATTTGTTCATTGTTCACGGAATAATTGTAGACGATTTAAAAATATTTTTGGCCGTTCGAGAAATAATTGTAACCACGCGGCACGGAACATGATAATACGCTGTAAATTGGCACCGCGAGCTAAACTGAGTTTGGTGTGGCTATAGTTATCGAATAATTAGCGAACAAGTATCTGCTTGTTCGTATCTGTCAGTAGAATTAACGCAGCTGTGCGTGGAATGACATATGCAACCTCGAGGCCGTAATCGTTCGAAATAGGAGCTGTTCTAGGCGTCGTAGACTGCCTGCCGCCGTGGATGCAGATATGTACATACATTGAATCACATATTATAAGCGAGCTCTTTGAACGTGGATCGGACCCTGAATTAACCCGTAATAAGGGTTTCAACGCCGCTGTTAATTTATCGTCGGCGATTAATCACGGATTGCTTTTAATTCATCTTAACGCGACAACATCGAGCGAGCCAAATTCTCGCAGGAGTAAATTTGGATGTTATCATAATTCTCGCAGACGTATTCTTCTGAAAAAGAGAAACTGGGCTTTACGTAAATGTGCTATGATTTACACGTACAAAATAATTATTACTAGACTGCGGATCTTTATGCAAAATAAAATCTTCACGAACTTGCCTACAAAAATTGAACCTAGATAGGAATTTATTTTATTCTGCAAATATTATAATATGAACTTTACTTTTAATCTTTTTTATATTCTTGCATATTGTTTACATTTCGTAGTTTCTTGCACATACAAATTTTCTATAAATGCATAAAGATCCGCAGTCTAGTTATTACAGTGTTTTATTTATACGAGTCTAGTGTCATCAGAGGAAAAGCATCGGGGTATTTAAAAATAGTGTACAACTTAGAAAAGTATATATTAATTAAGGTTGACATTGTCTGTTTGCTTGAGTTAGAGTAGGTAGATAATGGAATTAAGAAATTCTATTCAGACCCACTCAGACAGTATGTACATTAACAGTATTCAATATTCCCGCCACCATTATAAACTACCCCAAACTTACTTGGACAGTATTTCCGTGTAGACAGCATATGCATTAACAATTACATCACATACCTCGTTACTAGTTGGAGATTATATAAAATCACCGGTAAATTTGATAAATATTCCAGAATTTATCACATTCAGCAACTTTTGTGGTTATTATGCATAATCCCCAGTTTATCACATTTATCGTAACAAACTATCAAGCAATAAATTCCACGATCAACTCAACATTCCAAATTGACATACAGTACATATATGTATACAGTCGGTGTAATAAGTATTCTTACAGCAACCAATTTAAGTAATAAGAAAAGAAATGAAAGGGTAATATGAAAAGTTAATTTAAAACTTTAATTTACGCAAATTCTACTCTAAAAATATGTAGGAATTCTGGTTAATTATTTCTTCCCATAAAATTGATTAATAAAATAAATATACCAAGTTTTATTTTGAATTGGTTTCTGTACGAATACTTATTACTAGACTGCGGATCTTTATGCAAAATAAAATCTTGGCGAAAGTGCCTACAAAAATTGAACCTAAATAGGAATTTATTTTATTCTGCAAATATTATAACACGAACTTTACATTCAATTTTTTTTATATTCTTGGATATTGTTTGCATTTTATAGATTTTGCGCGTTCAAATTTCCTATAAATGCATAAAGATCCGCAGTCTACTTATTTCACTGCCTGTATACTTCAATCGAAACAACGGTCTACATTGAGATTCGTTCTAACGAAACATGATCAAGTGCTCCGTACCCGGCGAAAATTCAAAGTTGATTTTCTCGAAAACAAAGCCTCACATGACAAATTTTTATTCTATATTTTCGACTCATTTTTTCATGTCGAATCACCCCTTATGTATCACCAGTTACCGAGCACCCTTTATATAAGTTTTTTTTATGTAAGTAGCCACCCTATTAGACAAAGTGTGTACCATCAAATCTTGGAACATATTTTCTCAGATGACTTACAAGCACGCATGTTGCTTTTAATTTTATATTAAAGATTTTGCGTTACTTTCAAGGATTTCCTCGGAGAGGAGGACGGTACAAAGAAAGGAAGGAATTTTCTGCTGTGCGTCGCGGAACTTGATAAACAACTAATCGCGTTGTGGGGGCACACTTGAATAATAAACACGTGTGCGTGCAATAGTGTCCTAATGCAAACGATCGACGTTCGTGTTCCTGATAAACAACGGTCTTTATCAGGGACCGAATAAGGGTTGGCTCGGCCAATCGAAGCGCTTTAGTTTCTATCAGCGTTATCCGCGTCGAGCCAATCCACGATTGATGATCGATGTCCACGAAATTTGTTCATGTTCTTCATCCAATGATGGAACTGCGATGGCTGACCGCGAGCTTTTGTTTCGATATCGAATAAACGCCTGTCGATCAATTTTCAAGCGACCTATCACATCCTCGAGGCTCCGGGGGGATGAGTGGTCATTGAAAACACGTGGACATATTCGCGTTATCTACAGTGCTTCATTAATTGGGGATCGTTGAGGGGTCTGATCAATTTAGAAACTGGCTGATGTTTCAGCTTTTTTTTTTAGAGAACGTCATTCATTATATTAATTTCATATTTTGTGTATACATTTAGCTATATTTTGCCAAGCTGTAGGAATTTTTTCAAGTATTAATAGCAAGATTAATTTTGTTCAGAAGGGTTTATTGATTTCTAAAATATATTGCTAGGTAAATTAAGAAATGTTTAGGGAAGAGCGATTGCAAAAATTTGCTACTGCATAAATTTCACTTTACTAGTAAATTTGTCCAAAACAAATTAACTGTGACTCGTGACTGTGAATTCTAATTGCACTACTCATCGGGTTTGTCTCGTCTCTTCTTTCGTCACATTCTGTCATAGTGAAAATATAAAAAGAAGATTATTCTTTCATTCCTATCTTTTAGGTTCGTAGAATGGTCTCGTAAACAAATGGTAGTAACGAAAAGTGGAACATTCTCGTGTAAGATAGAAAAATTCCTGATAAATTAGTACAAACACTCGTACGCGAATGTGTACATACGTGTGCACGTACGTATGCGTATGTGTGCATTGATAACTGTAGCGATAGGGTATTGACCCGTTTGGATTAATTTACGCAACTTAACAAGAGCAACGCGTAAATTGTGTGTATGCAATGCATATGCGTTTCTTCAGATAAGTGAGGATTTATCGACCTACGGTTCATCAATTGCGCCGCATTTCAATCGTTTTCACAACAAATAATTTGTTACGCAACTGCCTAAATCTGATATCTCAAAATGTTTTTCAACCTTTTATTCTGCACTCCCAACGAATTTAGCTCGTTATCGTTAAAATCGCTATCTAAAGTAGAAATGTCTTTTGTTTAAAATTATACAATAGTTTATTAAGATTGCTGAATACGTGTAGCGTACGTTTCGGAAGGGAAGGTTATTAATAAAACATACACACGTTACTTGCATAATCACTGCTTTATGACGTGAAGTTTGTGTACAATATGGTACATTAATAAATTTGCTTACATTTTCATCGCAATCACATGTAATGGTGAAACAATGGTATTATTTGTTCAATTTGTCTATAGACGTTCGTGGAATACCGTAACGATATTTCGCACTTAGGCAGTATTGGCGGTGATTTTGTTTAAAAAAGAAACAACAACAATTAATAAAGTTACAATATAAACAATACTGCTCGTTAAATTGAAAATCATCGCGTGAAAACAGAGTCATATAAAGATGTGATTTTTATATAGAGAAAAAAAGATAGTTTTCAATTCTGGAAGACAATTTTCGGTCGTACAGTAAGAGATTTATTTTTGTATATTTTTTCGTTTCCCTTCTGATGATTATGCATATAAAACATATACAAAAATAAGTACAAAATTCAAGTACTAATGTGTGATATCGATTCTCTATATGAATGAAACACGAAATTATCAGATCGACATTTTTCTAAAGCCACATCGCGTTGTAAAATGAGTATAAATGAAAATTCGACACTAGCGTATATGTTAGAGTAAACTGGAAAACAGTTTGTTGTTAATTGGTCGTGTAACAATGAGTATCTGACTTTTATTATAATTATGTTTACAACGTCATCATATTAATTATTAAACAGATACGTATAAAATCGAATACCGGATTCGAAATAAAACCTATGGTAATATGTCAAATAAAAAAATATATCAAATCTGGAAATTATTTCGTAATGATTTTCGTAAAAATCTTGTTCATTCGAGTCGAGGATCTGGGTTTGTTCTATGAATTGCAACTATCGATAAAGCCTCTACGTGAACAATGTAAAATATTTGTAACAATGATTGATATTTTTTCATATCTAAATTCTTTCTTCTATTATTTATCGCCCGACTAAAAAATCATGCATTAACCTATGTATTTTTTTCGGAAATACTGTTTAACGCAAATGTATGTAGTACTAAAATAGACGTAAATGAAACAGAACTTATACGTTGTACAGGTCATGAAAAGAGAACTAAATGATAATTTAAATGCAACGCAAAATAGTTCAAATTTGTTATAAAAGAATATAGATATAAAAA
>NC_071980.1:30799588-30801132 GCF_026283585.1 Hylaeus volcanicus | reverse complement strand
GGCTCGTCCGGGATGGGGGGTTACAGCGGCAGAGGACCGGCCAGTCACGATGAACAACAATGCCACGCGAAGAACGGTGGAGCGGGCAACAATGAGGCGTTGAGAGAGAACACCGTTCCAGAAAGAGAGAGGGGAGTACACTCGCGAAAGAGAGCGCACTGCTGTCGAGACGCAAAACCCGTGAGAGAAAGAGAGAGGGGAGTACACTCGCGAAAGAGGGCGCGGCGCGCACTGTTGTCGAGACGCGAAACCCGAGAAAACGGACATTCGGCCTAGTTAGGTAGCTTTCAGCTTGCGTAATTAAATTCAAATACAACGCAAAACAAATATGAACACTCTATTATACAATTTTGAACTTGATGTTACGGTTACACAAAGGACATGGACAAATTAATAGTTTTCGTTGCATATAAATGCGAGCAATTTGAAAAGAAAGATGTGAAGCTCGTATGCATACTTCTATCATTTTTCGGTATTCAATTTTCTGTAAAAATTCGCTGGGCCACGTGTGAAGGCACTCGCGCGCCACCTATTGTACTTCTGCGTCGGAATGAAATTTCGAAAAATTTTAAATATGCAAAAGGAATCCTTTTAATGAAATTTTATTGTTACACTGCTTCTACTATTATACGAAGAATTTTATTCGGTTCCGTGTCCACTCAAACAATACAATTTTATAGTTTCGTGGAAACCGTCACATTTTTTTGCTAAGGTCTGTATAATATGCTGGACGCCGTTTCAAATATATTGTTTGAATTTTCTATCAAACATCACTATGACACTCTCTATCAATCTGTAACTATCCAAAACAATACATTTTCTATTGAATATTTTATCATTTTTACTTCAATTGTCCTTGTATCTATTTTTTAGTTATTAATCTCAGAACAGACGATCACATATTACAATATTCAGCAAAAATGTCTTTTACACCAAAGAGAAAATATATGTATATACTGCTTTAACAGTTTAGTAAATATTTTTTACCGTATTCACGGAGGAAAAATGAAAATTTATTTTCGTTACATAATCTAAAGAGTAACGTGATAGACTAGTATGATTCAAATGGCCAAAAATGGGAAAAAAAGATAACTTTTTGGTAACATCGTAACACCGTAACACCGTAACATCGTAACATCGTAACATCGTAACACCGTAACACCGTAACACCGTAACATCGTAACAGTAACACTATCAGTAACATCGTAGCAGTAACAGTAACAGTAACAGTAACATCGTAACCGTACCGTAAACGTACCGTAACCAGTACCAGTACCAGTAGCAATAGCAATAGCAACCGTAACACCGTAACACCGTAACCGTACCGTAACCGTTTTTTTTTTTTAAAATTGAAAGTGTATACGTTACATTACTTCACTTCTCTCATAAAGAAACCAATGGTAGCAGTTGAAATAAGAACAATCTTGTTTGACATGCCGCATTCGCAGATAACGTCCACAAATGTTGCAATTCTTTGCTCGGCTTTCCCGTATATACTTTTTTTTTTTTTTTTTTTTTTTTTTTACGTGAGGAAATGCGTTTAC
>NC_071980.1:30779922-30799488 GCF_026283585.1 Hylaeus volcanicus | reverse complement strand
CCCCCCCCCCCCCCCCCCCCCCCCCCCCCCCCCCCCCCCCCCCCCCCAACGAAGGGTGAAGTGCCATCTCCGGTGGGGAGTGAATCTCTCCCCACCTGACCGCTGGTGCCACATCCCATGGTCTCGCCTGTCCCTTTTAGTCGCCTCTTACGACAAGCAGGGATTACTGTGGGCGTATTCTGTTCCCCGACCCACAGGGAAATTACCGTATATACTAGAAGGAACAAACAAAAAAAAGAAAGTTAGTTAGAGTAAATGTGTTTAATTTTTTAGTTTTTCTTTTGCTTTCGTAACTATTTAAATAAGGAAATTGTTTTAGTTTTCCGTCATTTTTTATACGTAATCGTTTCGCGATAAAATTACTTTGAATTTTGTTTAGGTTACATTTTAGTTCGTTTGAATTACTCTACACTTATTAATTTGCTTTCCATTCGGCTCGCTTTTCCGAGCTTTTTTTGACAGCATTACTCGTCATTACCGTCACGCCCACATGGCCCACACGCCTTCAGTTTCCAACAAACTGAACAGTTCGGCGCCGTAAAATCCAGAGGTCACTTGCACTCATACTGTTGCTTCTCATCTATCCTATACTCTTTGTTCTACTCGCCTGTGAATCATAAGGCGTGTTTATGCACCTATACATCGAGGTGTATCCGTGGTGAGTAAGCACTAAGGAGTATACATACATCTATACTATATACTCGCTGCACAGTGCTGCACAGGTTATGCACAGATAACCTTATTTCGTGATCGTGATATGTCATACGTATACATATATGCACGATATATCGTTATACAGATACCTAAGCAAGTACCTAAATTAACATTAAACAGAAGCATTTCGTCTTTTCTCGTTCTGTTCAAGCGAAATCATATCGACACGACATACTACATATATTTGACGTTGCAAAGATCGTTTCACGCTTGATTCTTATACCTTTAAACGAATGCTTTTATTTCACGAGACACTTTCGTCGACAGCAAGTTTTCGTACAAAATGTTTACGACTGGTCCGGATCAGTGGGTCGACACTAAACGACTACATGGTATTAAATGTCATGTATTAATGGTATAGTTTCCTATGGAACGTATTTGGCAATTTATTTGTTCAAAATGTAATACAAGTGCAGAGAATCTGCATGAAAGAAGGAGAGAAAAGGAAAGAGTGTCACAGGATTTACCGCATAATTCGACAGAGGCAAAATTATAAATTACCTTCTTCCGTCTCTTTAAGACTCTGAACGCATGTTAGCCTTGTAGTAATTATTTTGCACAGATGATGGGGCAATGGATGACATACGTTGTTAAAATATACGACCGACTGTGCGAAATATCCTTAACAATGACTTGATCGCGAGGTAACTTTCTTGGATATGTACATGTTGCAAAGGTGAAATAGATCTTAACATTCTTTAATACCATTAATTTGTAGGATACACGCTAAAGACATTCCGTAACATGATACGTGCTTTCATAGAGGAAGATGCCTGGTGTTACTGGGTTGTATCCGTTGGAGCTTTACTGTCGTTTCTCGGTTTCATCTTTGCTTGTATCTGCAGCTGCCGCAAGAATGAGAACAAGTAATTATGACTCCTAATATTATTTAAGATTACGTGTCAGTTAATTATAGCATGTAGTGTAATTCACGCGAATACATTCAGTTGTAATTCCTTTGCACAGGAATGAATTTCTTGGGCTTGATGGTATGGTGACGCTGAACAATACAGAAAACGAGGGCTTCGACGGGATCCCGACGACGAATGCTTCTCGTTTAGCAACGCAAGATGCCATCGACAATGGAAAAAGGTTTCTATCGCTTCAGCGATCGAGCGACGCGCAAACTCCTTTTCCTAAAACACTCTTAAACTCGATCGCTATTACAACACGATATAAACAACAATTACGTTACGTGCGAAATCTTTTGCCTTGAAACTGAAATACCATTACGCGATGCACGTAGGGCGAGTGGGGCGAACAGAAGTCTCCCGGATATCCCGAAAGACAAGGATAAAAGACCAGAAGACCCGGGCGAATCCGCGTCTCAGGATATTTACGAAGCTACGGAAACGATTGGTGATCACTCTGAACTGTATGCTACTGTACAGGACACAGGTACTGTTGGCAGAAAATTGGTCATGAGATACGTCCACCTTCCCTTGAATCTTCTATAACTAATAGTAGTATTGTGTTTGTTGTAGGAGTGGAGGAAGAGACATGCGAACAGGAAATGCAACAAACTTCGCAGCAAAATTCGTCAACTCGAGAAACCTCAGTCCATCCCTATTCGAGATTTGCGTCTTCCAACTCTGACACTGGTATGAATGATCGTTATACAATTTGCTTCTAATATCAGACTGAGAATAAAGTTATTCTTTCGATTCTAGTCGAACATCCGTATGCTCAACTTCAAAACGTTCAAAAGGTCGAGACTAGTCAATCGAATAGGTAACGATTCGAACCTTCCACTGCACTATCTAATAATAATCAGTTTCTTCGTTAGTTCCGTGTTTATATTGCAGGAATAATATAAAACCGGCAATCGACACCGAGAAACCATCAACTTCGACGAGTCCAGCTACCGGAAATCCGGTTGCTCCACCGCGAACTCGTCGATCATCGTCCCACAATTCCCTTCTCTCTACCGACATTGCTCCCTGCGATATTCAAGCAGCCAATGCTATATCTGGTGGAATACAAGCTAACCAAGAGCTACCATACATAACACCACCGCTTTTAATGTTATTGCCTCAACCACTCCAACCTCAGCCAAACAGCCCGCAGCAGCATTTCAGTGGCGACTCTCAAGACTCGAGTAAATAATATAAAATATTCTTCCTAGTAGAGTGGACCTTTTATTTACTGTTTGTGAAATACCATCATCTTTCTTCTTGTAGAAGGATACACCAGTATAAGCGTAAGGGAGCCCCTGGCTAATATAATCGCACAGACCAAGACAATATGTCGACAGAATCAGTCCATTCGACCCCTCACCGATCCTCATTACGCGACTGTCTCGGATGACTCTGGTATGTACATACACAGATTCGATAAAGGATCAATAAAATGAACACAGCATCGTTATATATTTCGTATCTCGACAGATGAAATGTACGCTGCAATCGATGAGCAAGACAAAATCTACACCAGCGGTAGCGAAACTTACGCTCAGATACAGCCTACGATAACAGAAGTCCAGCGAACCGTGCAAACCGAGCAAACGTTGTATTCGCGAGCCCCGTCCCGATCAGACGAAGTTCACCCTGCCCCGCAACCCCCCAGCGTCGACAGTCTACGCCACGTCGCACACGCTCACTCCAGACAAGGTACCCCAATAATCGAGACATTACCGATAATTCCTCATCTCCGATGTAAACTGTTGATGCGACTTCCTATTGCCTGCAGCTTCCTCCTCGAGTGCCAACAGTTCCATTATGAACCCTGGATCACCGAAACCAGAGAAGCGTCAAGCAAATTCGCCGTTGCCTCCCCCGCCAGAAGTCATGACGGACATGTACGCGTCTATCGAGAAGAGAACGAAGCCCGAGGAACGAACCAAACTGACCTTATCTAACGGAAAATCTTTAGAGGACATGTACGCTAAAGTGATGAAGAAGAAGAAAGAAGGGGAGGAGCAAAGTGACGCTCAGATAAGTCTACATACCGCTGAAGTCGTCACAGCTCCAAGCAGAAAGTTGAGTCTCGTCGAAATAAACAGAACTTCATGGTCTAGTCACGAATCTACGGAGATACAAAAGAAGGAACTTGATTCTACCTACTACTCTGTATCGAATAACTCTATAGGTAATACTGATTTGGAACCAGACATTCCGAAGATAGGTAAAATCGTTTGCGACGACGTGGACGCGGACGTGAGCGTGAGCGCGAGTCCTGAGGCGTCCAAGAATAAGGGCCACGGTTATGAAGCCCTTAATTCTGATATTTCTAAAAAGAATTCATTGATACGTACATCCTGCGATCCCAACTACGAAGTACTGCGACCCCAGCGCTTGATCGCGAATGATACCGATTATCGAACGAATAACGTCGTCTCTGCGACGGTATCGGCTCGAAACAGCACAGATTTGTCAACAACGTACACGATACCACTCAAGCACAGACAGACGAGCAACGCTAGCAGCGAAGATCCGGGGTACGAGAAGGTGAGGCTAAGAAGAAGGATCGAGACTGATCTGGACACGGACTCCGAGCCAAATTATGAAAGTATGCCCCACGATTCTGGAGAACCCAACTACGCATCGGTTTGTCGTCCTGGCGACAGCGATACTGACCCTAATTACGAGTCTGTAAATCACGGAGATCCGAATTACGAGAGTGTCAAGTACATGAGCGTTGCTCGCCATGAAGAGCCACCGTACGAGCAAGTGAATAGCTTTAAATCTGACCAGTGTCTAGACGGATACGAAAAGGTGAAGAAACACTTGTTCAACGCCGATTACGAAAGGATACAGCGTTCCACGGAACCAATCAGCAACGGGGATACTGACGACGAACAGTATGTTCAAGTGTAATCGTCTATACACTCGGTTTTTTCTTCGACTTTATAGGTTTAAAAACTGAAAATGGCTGAAATTGTGCTGCAGGCAATATGACATGGCGAGCTAGGGCTTCACATTTACAGGCGTCTTAATTTACAAAAGACGTTTGTATGGAAATTGTAATCGATGTAGGATTCGGTAATATTAAGAGCTTTCGCACAGGAAGCAATATTACTGAATTTTGCAAGTTAGGTACACTCGTTGGTAAGACAACATAGGATCTGTTGGATGAGCAAGACTAATTTTAGCAGATCCAGGGAAACATACTCGTTACACAAAACAAAGATTTTTTTTTTAACGTACTAAGGGCCTCCAACAAGCGGTCTCGGCCTCTTAAGGAGTTTTAGGAGGCCCCGGCTGTAACGTACGATATACGTAGATCCCGTTCGCATATTGCGACATTAGAATCGGGTTTAGTAGCTGCTTATTAGTATCGTGTAAACGCTTCGCTCGTCATCGATAACGTGACATAATTTAACCCTTTGTACTCGAAACAATTTTTAGCGAGGTCGTTAACCAGTAGGAGGTGTTTTTAGAAAGCTGAGTGCGAAGGGTTAAGGGGTCTTCTCACTAGAGATTTCAACAAATGGGCCACATTTTCGAAATGTTTTTTTGTCAAACGTATAATCCAAGACAATCATCCTACAGTTTCGCACAAATAAAAGTAATTTTATGGAAACGTTTCGATTTTGTTTCAAGTTATATTTTTCGAAGGTGCCAAACCAAGAATCCAATTCTTCAAAATTTCTGAAATTATTTTTCTTTGAAAGCGTATGCTTCCCGCTTTTCCCAAGCCGTGTATAATTTTTAAAGTTACCAATTCGTTATTAAAATTTGTTTACTTGTCCTTTGGTTGACGTCCGGACACTTTATACAGAACAGCCTGCGTAGGTCATGAAATTTGATTAATTTTCCACCTACCTATCGCTACCTATAATCTTACCTCACATAATCGTGTCAAAATCAGCAACAAAGATCGCGACATAATAACGATGGGGGAGCTAAACCCAGGATCTAGGAGTGCGTTCGTATAAATATTAATTTCTAATCGTTTCTACTATCACTGGGACCATTTTTGTGTTTGATGACCCAAGTGTATCATGTTTATCCGTTTACCTTTCTGTATAATTATCTTTCAGTTCAAGATATCGCGTCACCGAAAAAAACTACATTTTGTAACTTGTTATTTCTCGCTCTCTTTTTCTTTTTTTCTTTTTCTTTCTTTCTTTTTTTTTTTCTCCATTCGTAAGCATTCATATACACACATACGTATGTATGTAAGGTTCATTCTTTGTACAGTTACTTGAAATCTGACCATTTTTGTATACAAAGACTTACTTATACTTACTTAATAGCATCGAATTAAAAAGAAACTGAGGCAATTTTGCAACGAACCCTGCTTACTATCAACGATTTGTAATCTTTTATACTTTGCCACGAAATAAAATGTTTTTATATATAATAAAAAATAGCTCGAATGGAAAGAATCTCGTTATTGAATTCACGATACACCTCAGGTGTATTCCATTTCCCAAACACTTGGCCATCTCCTTATCCCCGAATAATAAAGTAGACAATTTCTTTCTAATAATCGCATCGGCGTCGTGTGGGGTTGGACTAGCGCAGCGCTGAAAACAGAACGAATACAACTGCTCGTTTTGTTTCTTTCGTTTTTCTATAATTTCTTTTCATAAAATACGATTACATGCGCTTCGTGTTATCTTAACGCTGAGGCGAAACGTTTTCGAGATGTAAAAGTTTTTCTCGCTTTCTCGGCTTTGTCTCCTAATTATCTTAACTTTTACGATGCTCGATTTGTGTGCACCATCACCGACATCTACGCTCCGTAATTGATATTAAACATGATTTATACTCGGAAATCTCGTTTAATATAAACTACGAAGAAATGGACGGTGAAAGCCTCGATGTGAAATATCGACATCGAATTCGCATCAGGTCAGACAAAATTTCTCTCAGCCGAACTGAACTGATTACGCTCTCGCGTACATAAGATAGATTATGGTGCATGCAATAGTATGGACGTAGAGTGTGACCGCGATGACAGAAGGAATGGAATGGACACGTTAATTTCTGTAGTAAAAATGACTTTGGAAAACGTAAACATACTCGACTACGAAAAATTCATCGCCTAGTTATTCGAATGAAAATCTACTGAATATTGAAACTAAATAAAGTAACACAGTTACTTAGCTACCAGACATTGTCGTTCGAATACTTGTTTTAAATACAATTTGCCCATCCCTGGATGAAAGATTGATTCTATAATTTCCTTGGTCTTCTCCCCGGGAACATCGGTCGATGGTAACTTGATATATCGTTTTGGTAAAACTATTGGCATCCGTACATCAAATTGTTTCGGGAGAACGAGAAATTGGGTTTAAATTGTTTCACGCGTTACCGTCCGACAACGAGAGGTAACGCGTGTTACGCACGTTCCATTTATATGTATACATATTCCCATTCGCGTCTACTTTCCTACGTCTAAATATACGATATAGTCGTTGTGTGTTGTTGATCGCGTTCTTACGACCTACGTAATTCGTAATGGAATGTTTGATGGTCTCGGAGAGAAAGGAAGGGCAAAATTGTTGAGAACGCGTTCAAGAATTTTGTATTCGACGATTTCTTGACGATTTGCGCCTTCCTTTCTACTCTACCCTATTGTCGTTTCAATAGGTTCTTTTCGCTTTCTAACCGTCTCAAGGTACAATTTGTTTTGCACGTTTCGATCGGATGTTTTTAAGAGTACCTGAAACTAGTAAACAATGATTATCTGCTGGTCCAATATTGGGTTCAGAAATTGATTCGGATCAATGAGACCAAACTTAAACTATAAAGCGTGCTCGATAACAAATGCATATTCACGATATTACTGTAGATTAAAGGTTTGTTGCAACGTGGTGTTTGGTTCATAAATAATAGTGAAATACTAAATACATTTAAAAATTCAATTTGCTATTCCTCATGTTCAATTGTAATCAAAACTGGAACTAGAACCAACAATCGCACGTGCATTGCCTGTCGAGTGCTATAAATTGTATACGTGTATGCTACAGAGTCGACCAAATAGCTATACCACTACGCTACTACGTCAACCGATTCTGAATTACACGTTTCTGTATGTCGAGAACAGTTATCCATTCGGTGCGAAAAAAACCTGAATATATGATTTTGTGCGCTGCTTTGGTTATTCATTGGAAAAAACAAAAAAAACAAAGACAGTTTTGAACGTTCTACGTAAGGAACAGAGATGGACAAAATACTTATCCAGATGAAAATTTCGAGTAACCAATAAAAGATAAACAACTTAACGATACTGCTTGTGCAAGACTTACTTTATTTTATTATTCCGATAAAATTCTATCCATCTCCGCTACAAAGTATATCGTGTGCGAAATTTTCCGATCGTTTCGTAACGAGCTAACGAGCTTTATCTACGATACGAGAATACATCGCGCTGTATTTTTGGTACGAGGGTAAAAGATATCGAACACAGCTCCTCGACGTAGAAAAATTTCGTCGTTGCGTCCCGCGACCGTTCATCTTCGCGTTGATCCTATATATCTCGAGTCGTTCCAACATCACCGTACAAATACACAAATTGCTCGTCCCACTTTCGATGTTCACACTTTTATCCATTTATCTTTTTGCTAGGTATACGACATGACGACACTGCTATTTTAATATTCACACTTGAATTAATTCGTGTAACTCGACGCGTTGGTGACGCGTTACAATTTCAAATGGCAGCATTTATTGTTAATTAAGCATTCACGCATACGCGGGATTAATATACCGGTGTAAGTAGTCGTAAATAATGTTTATTGTTAATGTTTGGTCACGAAGGTAAAAGTAATCTGGATGAACGACAAGGGGAAGTGTGAGTGGAGAGCGAGGTTAGAAATGTTGTGCTAGACGGACAGGATTGTGCACGCATGCGCGACCTGCGCGCGGATCTGACATGACCGCCAGCTTTACCGAGGCAGATCGAATCAAATTTATTTTTTAATGTATTATTCTCTACAATTTCTACTGCTTAATAAAATGTTTCTTTTCGATAATAGAATACCGATGGTCAGTTTGAACGTTTCGTTCAGTATCCCTCCTTACCGTAGCTTATACTTTCTATCGATACTTTATATAAATTACTCAACACTTTATAATTGTATTTGCATGTACATATGTATACCTCATTTCCTCTTACCTTGGGCTGTTTATTAATTTTCGAGAAACTGTTCGGCAGTTTCCACTCGATCACATGCGTCAAAATTCTCGATCCGTCTAACACCACTGGCTGGAATCAGGGATGTTCGACTCCTGAGGAGAAATTGATCCTAGAAAAAGAATCTGACGCAAATTAAAAAAATGTAAATCTTGAAATCTGATGTTGAAATTCCAACAAAAAAATTCCTAAAAAATTCTGAATAGCTTAAAGAAAATCAAATAAATGTAGAATCGAACATCCCTGGTATACGTCACGTTTAAAAAAGAATGTCCGTCAAGATAATTACGTGTTTGTATCCTCGAGCTACCTGTTGCGCATGGATGGATCGTATTCGGTAAGTTTTCGCGTTTGAGCGTAGAAAACTGTGTTACGATGTAACTGTTTCTTGGTAAAAAGGCATCGAGTCTACTCGTACAAAGTTTATCGCGTACAAGTCACGTATTGCGCAACACTTTCCTCGAAGACATATAAAGACACACGAACAAAGGTCGGACCAAGGTCGAAACCATAAAATTACACACACTTGGACTATTACAGTTTCCCTGAACGCGCAACAAAATTCGATACAACATTCGTATCGTTGGATACTAAAACGATAACGATGCATATCTACATATGTATACAAATGTTCAATTATCGAGAAACAGAGTAAAAGCGATAGACGGTGCCGATAGGATTTAGGATACATGTGAAATGTACCGGTATTGGTTACGCAACAGCAACAGCAACAGCAACAGCAACAGCAACAGCAACAGCAACAGCAACAGCAACAGCAACAGCGATAATAACAACAACAACAACAACAACATCATCATCAACGAATCGAGTTAACTCGGCGTAAAAATATATTTCGCGTTCTTTCGAAGGAACAAGAGTATCGAGACATCGTTGATAACAATTACGCTGATTTCCTGACGCTTTTCCACTTCCAGTTCGAGCAACTAATCAACCAACACGACGTCTTTGGCGGGGATGAGCACGTCCGAATGATTCTTTAATCGAACACACACATTCGAAATACTAAACATACGTGACCCGTGCTCGGAATAAAGTCTATGCTTATTCGACGATTAAATATAAAATCCTGATACGTTTGGCATTCGCTAGAAAATTACAAGATACCAAATTCGTATGCGTATTTTGCATTTCACGAATAAAAGTATTAGGTAGCTATATAATCGTCTAATGAAAACATGCGAATACTTTGAAGCAATCGAGTACAAACACAATAATATAAATTAGCAAGATATTCGTCGCTCGATTACTACATGAAATACACTTTGCCCATCCCTGGCCTGCGGTTGAAATTAATTCCGATGCTCAACCCTACAGCTTAACGTATAATTACATCCACGACTCATCGGATTACTCGCTGGAATTCACTAATACGACCCTTTTAAATTATGTCTACATTTGTGCACGTGCGTGCACAGATCGATACAACGCGCACGCACCACGCTAAACGCGCGTATACAAAAATTATACGTAATATTACAAGAGCGTCTATGATACAGTTGCTACCGTGTATATCGTGCATACGCTCTAGAAACTCCAGAGACCAAAGGCTCTAGAGACTCGGACGTTTAAAATATTTGAAAAAGAAAAGGAGAATCATTTGCTATACGAATCAAGCACAAACACTCTAACGAAACTCGCTCTAATTATTGTTACACGGATGCACGATACTCGACGAAACGCGACGGTGCATCGACGTCAGTGACGGGACTGATACGACAAATCTTACGATATATGGTGATGATATTTGAGCAATTCGATAGCAAAGTACTTGACCTAATGGGAAGCATCGAGTAGTATCGAAACGTCGGGTACTCGGTATCAAATTTCGATATCGATGCTTTGAGAATTAACATGGAATTATGCATAGATATTATTGTAAATATATCAAAGACAATAAACGCGATATTAAACATTTATCGATACAATAAATTCTTGATAGTTTCGTTTCCGATTTCCAGTACATCGTTATGAGCATCTTTATTCGTAGTATTCATATAAAATGAAGTACCTTTCGAGAGTATACGAGATTTCTCGTTTACGACATTTATCCATGAAAAATGAAGTTTTTCTCTTTACAAAAGTATCGGTATTGAAAATCGATACCACGTACTGTAAGCGATTAACACGTATCAATGTAGATATCAAAATGGTTCGATACAAAATGATACTGTACTATCTGGCATCGATAGTACCAACACGGTATTAGTCCCATCACCACTTCACCTTTCCATTCTCAAAACTGCCGCAAATCCTAGCAACTTTGTAGTCTTTTTTGCACGATCGAGGTCTAACGAATACCCAGTCGATAGAAAGAGTTTGGCCAACAATGTACAGCAACAAAGAGTTTCACGCGATCCAGCACGAGGTGTCACACGCTGTCGAGGCTGCTGGCTTCCTCGACGCACGCTTGCTCGTTATCGCTCTCACTGGCTGGACTGGCCGATGCCTCCAGCTGATATCTCGCCGCGTACTCGTCCGTCTCGTCTTGATAATGGTGCTGGTGCTGGTGATGTTGATGTTGATGTTGATGTTGATGTTGATGTTGATGTTGATGTTGATGTTGATGTTGATGTTGATGTTGATGCTGCTGCTGTTGCTGTTGCTGTTGATGCTCGTGGTGATGATGGTGATGAGGATAATGATGGTGATGATGACGGTGATGGTGAAGGAGATTTTCGTGATGGTAACATCGATGGGTCTCGTCTACGCGTTGACGCAAGTCGTCCAGGTGTACCGACGGAACGCGTCTCTTCAGTTTACGATGGTAAAAGAGGCAAACGACCAGTGCCACCAGAACCGCGCCAGCGATGTATCCCGCGACTTCGCCGTAGCTATCCGTCCGTACGACGGCCGTGTCACCTGAAATGCATTCCATCTCTTTCAGACGCGGATTCAAACGAATATCCAATCGGTGAGAGCCTTTCCTCTGACCCCCAACCCCCATCGGAACCTTCTCCGCCGTTTTTCCCTCCTTTCAGGTTTCTTTACGTTTACTGCGCCAGCTTTACGAGCGTCGCCAGGGATGGGCACGTACCAAGTATCGAATATACAATGTATTTAACGCTTAAACAGAACGACGAATAACCTGATATCTTAATGTAGGAAACGTTTGGGTTAATACCTTTATTTACAATTTTCCGCGCACTTTAACTCGATTGCAATCGAAACTCGAAGGGAAAAAACGGAAGCTGGGAGTTGCCGGATGCAGAGAAAGAGTTAAATAAATATGTGTACTCGTGTTTGTATGTGTGAGAGAGAAAGAGAGTTGACATGCTACGGTATACGAAGTAAAATAGCATTCATCGTAATCATGCGCGGGCTTCAAAGGTGAAACCAATATCGAATCAACGTAAATCTCTAAACATTCGTAATCCAGGTACGTGTGACTGTTTGGAATCAAATGAATATCAAGGTATTGCCTCTGTGTTTACGATTTGCGAATAAACGAGTCTCCCAACGGAACATGATCGTTGAGAAAGTTTGGTGAAAAGGATTAACGATGGTTGGTACGATATCATTGATACAATTCCCAAAAATATACGTGGTACACAGTAATGGCCAGATAAATGAAACGAAATAATTCTCCATTGCTGTCCACGTTCCTTTAACTCGAACGAGAAACGAACTTGAAAGCGTTACTGCAGGCGCATCGATAGGCGCGTGGCCTATGATGTTGAAATGAAAGAGTAATTTTAATGGGTTGTTGTACTCTTGTCGCATCAGCTTGATCCGTTTCCCTATCAAAGAGCTTTCTATTGAGCATCAACAGCTACTAATAATAGCCATGCGTGAGCAGTGAGCTGCTTTAAAGTTCGCTGTTACGCTCGCTATTGACGTCGTTCCCCTTTCTCGTCGCGTCTAACTAAATCTCAGGCTGAGGTACAAGAAAAACCAATTCCTGGAACATAAACTCCGCCTGTCTCGGATAACTGAAACGCCTGCGGACCCAAAATCGTTTCAGTTATCCGAGCAAATACAGTATCCCTCCGGTTCGAACGTTGCTTACAAGAGGCGTATAATTTTCGTTGGCACGTTAAAAACTAAAACACGGTACATGTGCAATACTGTGAGTGAACTCACGTGATAGGGGAGATCATAACATGCCGGATCGTCGGAAGCTTCATGAAGGGCTCAGATGGCCACGAACACAAAGCACAGAGAGAGAAGAAGCATGGCAGAGACTCCAGCCAGTGCTGGCGACAATGGGGCTGATGCTGCACCTGCGACACCACACACACAGTCATTCACCCACTCGATCCTTTCATTCCTCTCGTCTGTACATACGTCTACGTAACTACTTACCTAGAAAATAACAATTCTGTACATATTTTGTCCTCGAGTACTCGTTTATTACTCTCTCTCTCTTTTTCCTCGAATCGAATATCAACTATCGTCCTCTAGACTATTTTCTTTGTTTGTATTTTGTTATCTCTCGAGGAACGATATCATTCGATAAGACTTACTACGTCACGGGGGAACGTGTGCGAACGCAATAGTCGCATAATCAAGTAAGGAATAACACTTTCGTGAAGTATGTTTGACACGGTTAGACGGGTCAAACGAACTCGACGACACATGCTCCGTGCAGTATTTACGAATTTGTTTGTCCAGCAAGTACGACGTGTTTGTTTTCTTTTCCATCGAAATAATTCAGAAATCTTACTCTCGACGTATAGTTTTCGAAGTTTGTCGTTACCCGCTGTCCTCGTATCGAACGGATAATAGAAAAAGATGTAAAAGAAAGTGTGAAACCTGGTAGCTTGTTCTTCGTCTAAACGCTTGTTCTTCGTCTAGTTTCGTTGCGCGGCGTTTGGTTCGATTCTTTTTATGTATTTACATACATCGTACATGCCATACATACATACATACATACATACACACTCGCGTATATGTATATGCGTGCGTATATGTACACGTGTATGTGTGCACAGAATATGCCCCAACAAGTGAAACGCGCTAGACAGGGGGGAATTGGGGAGATGAGAACAGTGAGGAAAGTTCATGAAAACCTTTTGATGACCTTAACATTATTCTATTCAGATGATATCTTATCCTACACTTGATCATTGTTGGGTTTACTGAAATATTTCTACACGATATTCGATAACTCATAGTTTCTATATTATTTCTTAATAAATAGATTAATACTGGAAGGCTACCAGATCCATCCCTTATACAAAAATATCACGCGTACAGTAATGCGATAGAGTGGTTTGATCAGTTTGATCGAATAAAACATATGCTTATGAGAACTTTTTTCATTATTCTTACATCCCTAATTCATCACTGACGCGGGCTTTGCGTGTCGAGGTGTACTCTATGTGCATACTACACGTAAAGGATCGATTATTCAAGGTATTACGATACAAAAAGAGAATACGCTTGGACAAGTTGTAGAACACAGTGTCTATTGAACGATCCGAAGGAATTACATACTCGTTGGATCGGAGTATAGTCTATAGCGGAAAGAAATATATATGTATATATATATATATATATATATATATATATATATATATATATATATGTATATAACAATCGTAAAAGCAAAGTAAAATAAGAAACAGGAGAAACAGGAAGAAGAAGAAACCAACCACACTGCTTATAAGGAGCCGTTCTCGATGTTTCTAACGTTTACGAAACTTACAGTTTTCCTCGTCCGAAGTATCAGCCGGGCCGCAATTATAAATGTTATTACACCGAAGCGATTCTGCAATGCAGTATCTACTTTTACTGCAGCTAAACTGATTCTGGCAGTCAGTGTTCGTGCTTACTTCGGTCCACGTAGCTCTGAACCCTTGCTGTCCAACCGCTTTGTCGGCCAGTATAAAGCTGAAAGAAGACAAGAAAGAAAAAGCAACAGAGGTGATCAATGCGTTCTCTTTCGACGATGCAACGGTGACTCTAGCTCGAAAATCGCGTAACAAACAAATAACACGAGGACACTTGGAGAGGGTTCGTTGAAGGGTGAAAGAGGAAGGAGCGAACAACGAACCTAAGACGCATGTTATTATCCTCGGAGAGGTAAGTCCAATTGACGTTCGCCGTTTTAACCCCGCAAAGCTCGACTGGCGTCGACAAAGCGGAATACCACATGCGCAGCACCGCAGCTGGGCAACCACGAGCTGAAGAAATTACACAGAGATTTCCTCTTTATGTATGTACTCTTGTGCTTCTGATAGATGTATTTTTGTCAAGTTGATCGATGTGTACCTGTCTGATCACCCTCCACGGAGAACTCCTCAAAGTTTAATAGTATTCTCTGATTCGGTCCGACTCTTATAAACCAATTGCAAGTCTTGCTGGCGTGGTTCCTCTCGGGTCCGTCGTATTTGTTAGGGAAATTCGGACTGGCGATAATCCCGTAATTTAAGCTACTTATGTTCGAACCGCAATCTGCAACGTAAAATAATAGTTCGCATAACGTAAAAAATAGCTCGGTCGTTCCGTTGATTTTTAGTAAGGTCGTTCGCGCATCGATACCTCCGAATATGGGTTTGGCCACCTCGAACGTGTACCGAGCCTTGAAGCCGCTGTAAACGAGCTCCGAGTCCGAGTGTAGAATCACCCTTAGACCTAGAGCACCCAGATTCGATTCCACTGGACCTGGAGCAGTGGTGCCACAGTATCTGCCTATCAATTTTTCCGTCTTGTCTCGGTACATGTTGTATATCTCTAGCCAGTCGTCCTGGCAAATGTCGAGCCTGGAAACGCAAGCACCGATGGATCATGCGTTACGACCGTACGTTCGACCGAGTTGTCTAGCAACAGCCTCGACTCCTTACCCGTAGTAGCCGGCTGTCACGTTCGTGTTTTTCGTCCTGACTTTAAAATTATCGAATATCAAGGTAACTTGTTCGTTGGGCGTCGCCAAAAAGTAATACGTGCAGTTTGTGTCGCTTGGATAATTGCTAGGATGTCGTGGAGAATTAAAGTCTCCCTTTTTGCGGGAGGAACTGCGGTATGTAAATGTACAGCTACCATCTGGAGCCGCGGTGCCTGGTATTTTGTATTCCGTCTCGAAGCTGTACCTGTGTCAGTTTACATCAAAGTGTCAGTTTACATCACTGTGCTATCGAACGCTTTTACTCGTATCTAGAAATTTACCGTGCTTTAAAACCCTGGCCCTGCGATTCGCCACTGCTAAACACCATAACGAGTCTAGGACCATCGCTAACTACATGAGTGGGATTGCTCTTTAAACCGCACAATTCGTGATCGAATTTGTCGTACGAATCCGTTGCTTCTTGGCCTTTCAAGTACAACTTCAAGTATCCATCGGTGCACGACGAACTGTAAAAGACATGGAAAATAATACGCATGGAGTCACGATGGAGATGAGTTGTACGCGAGGGAATAGTTAATCCTCGAAAGACTAAAGGCTAAAGGAACTAGGATATCTTGGTTCTTGGGCTAATTCTTCGATTTATTTCAAAGTGTACGAGTCCTCTTGTTGGAGCTTAGTCTTTCTAGGATCAACCACAGCCTGGTGGCGGCTCTCTCATTGAATATCGAATACACTTACTCTCCCGTGCTTTTATTCTTTGGTATGTTGAACGTCGTGAATTCTAATCGAACGCGCTCAAGGTGCTGCGCGTCCTGCATCCCATAAACGAAATACCGACAGACGACCTTCGGTATGTAAGGATAGGGAAAGTTCGGGCTAACGACGTCTCCCGACGACTCCTTTTTGCTTAAAATCTTCTGATCGCATTCCGATCCACGGATATGCTCGCCCTTGTAAGCGGTTATGAAGTCTGAGTAGACAGAGACGAGCGTGTACACGTACGCGTACGCACGCGCAGGATACACGTGTATGCACATGTGTACACATTAACGGTAACCAAAGGTGAACAGCGGGAAAAAGTATCTACAACTACTTGCAAACGTTACGACTCACCTAACTTGACGAAACTTTCCGAGAACTCAAAGATCCCCTTGAACCCGCGATTCTGGGTGTTGGCGGTGCGCTGGATGGTCGCGAACAGCACGAACAGGCTGGACTCGGACGAATATAATACTAGGTTTCGTTGCTGGCCGCAGTACGTACCGATCACGGCGGACGTGTTGTCCAGACCGTCGTACACCTTGACGTAATCCAACGGGCAACTGTCATCGAGAACATTGCGTTAATCAGAAATTGACAAGCTGAAGAATGGACGTGCACTGGCTTTCGAATAAACTTCTTAATAGAGTATGTATGCGTTTATACATACTGTGGACCACCGAAGAACAAGTCAAAGTCTCGAAACTCCAGCCGTACTCTTTGGTTACTTTTCCCGATAAACTGATAACTACAAACGAGATCCTTCGGATATGTGCCTGGATACGTTGGAGACAGTATGCTACCGTTACTTTTGTGCGTCGAGTTTACCGTAAAAGAGCATGGGGTGCTAGGAGCAGGTGTTCCCACCTCGTATTCAGCTGCAAATAACGTTCAAACTTTTCTTATACTATCGTGTCGTGGCTTATTTGATTTTATATTAATTTCCTTATTAGAATTTCCTATTAAAATAGAGTAAACAAGGAAACCTGTACGTACAGGCATTGATAAACCTGTAGATACCGCTGAAGAGGGTAGGTAATGTGATATTTCTATCGGTGTAGAAGCTAAGGGCGATTCCTTGATAAAGGGAAACGCGCCTGCGTGGTGGAATCGGACCGCAGAAGCGTCCTCCAAAAGGTGTGTCTATCAACTTGGTAGTACTTTCCGTCCGTATTTCCGCGTACAAGTCAATATATTCGTGAAAGCAGCTGGAAACGATGTTCATCGTCGTCAAATTTAAAACCATATGTTTTAGGTAAATCGTATAATCGGTATCGACACTTACGCTGGTAATTCTCCAACGGCAGATCCCCTGTTGAACACGAGTAAATAATTAGAGATGGATCAGGTAACGATGTAACATCTGAATTTTAGTTAAATTTACAAAACAAACAAGAAAAAGAAGGAAAAAGAAAAAGGAAAAAGAAGAAGAACAAAAAAATAAAAAAGAAATTCATCCATGAAAAATGCTTAGTTGGATGTTGATCGATCAGATATGCATGCTTCCACATAGGCCTATGGGATTTCGGTAAAAGGCCGGTCATCGAGCAAACTCTCGTGCGAGGAACGTCGATAATCTGAGCGAGCCCTTGCAAGGGGAGGGGTACACTGGTGCCAGACTCCAATTTCGATCAAATTGATACGGTAGCTCCCTCCGTAACTATAAAACTGTATAAAATTGTATAAACTGACGTTACTTATTGTTCAAAATTGTTGCAAATTAATCAAGTATATCGAGCCAAATTTCTCAATTTAATCAAATTGGTTGTGTACCACCCGCAGTACCCGTTGGTATATCGTTAGCCATATCCATCGGGCTCGAGGGACAAACTCACCCTGGAGGAGTCCCCCGCAGACCAAACGAGGTGAAAAACAATTCAACTCGCTCCCCTGGACAGGCAAAAAACGTGTACACGCACTGTCTGGAGTCTCCATCGGGATTGATCAACATCGGAGCGTGAAAAGTTCCATTCGGTGGCCCATTAGTAGTGCTTATAAACTTTTGATCGCACTCTAAAATCAAACGCAAAAAGAAACTCTTCAATAATCTAAAACTAAAAGATGGAACATTACTTTCCTTTGAAATTTCTCGAAAATTCTCAATCTATCTGCAAATATATCTGAATTTCCGTGCTTGTAAACTTTTCTCGGTAATCATAGTCCTCGTTCTCCAGCTGTAAGTTAGAAATGCGCGCGTCTTCGCTACACAGGGCCAAATACGCCTTTGTATGAAATCCGTTACTCGACAACTCCCTCGAATCAAACTCGTTTCAACATCCGCGCAAATATATCGTGGAAACGCAAACGCAATTTCTGTTCCACGACTGTGTCTCGGAAGGTGGGAACGCGACCGTTTAATTTAGCCAGAAATTGGGCAAAATTATTATAATGAAAATATAGGACAACGATCGACGGAGAAATGACTTTGTTGGAGCAGTAATTAATTCAACAATTTAATTGAAGGCCCAGCTCTGCTTTAAAATTATTTAGGTATTAATTATAAAGACATTCCCTATGATTACGCAATTAATTGTTTTACCTTACTCGTCACCTTACCCTATTACGTTACGATCATGTACCTTCCAACGAAAACTATCTATCCAAATTTGTATTCAATAAAGGATATGTATCTTGGTCGAAATAAATTACGAGTTTCAACGAAACTTGACTATCGAAGCGATAAATCATTATTTTGCTTAACTTATACCGCTTTCCCTCGCAAGTGTTCGATAAATATATTCCGAGGCGAAAAGTGTCCTGTGATTAAAAAAGTTGGAGTCTGTTCGATGAAAGGATAAGAGGGAAATGGAAAGAGAGAGAAGGTATTAATCGTTTCACTTACCTGTACTGTTGCGAGGACAAAGCAGCAGGAACAAGATAAAGGCGGGAGAAACGAAACTATTCCCAGAAGCATGCCAGAGTACCGAAGCCATACTGCATCCTACGAAAATACACATTTCGGTTAAAGTTTCATCAAATTCACGCATCACCCTGAGTAATCCTAGGTAGAATGTAAATAGTGACAACAGGGACTTTACCATATCGTCAGTCTCTATTCCACGCACAGGAAGAACACGAAAAATCGATCCTGAAGATCATCTGTAAACACACGCGTCAGATCCTTTAGATCACTGCTGCTACACGCCTTGTGTCACTAAAACTAAAACTAAAACTAAAACTAAAACTAAAACTAAAACTAA
>NC_071980.1:30778196-30779912 GCF_026283585.1 Hylaeus volcanicus | reverse complement strand
ACTAAAACTAAAACTAAAACTAAAACTAAAACTAAAACTAAAACTAAGACTAAGACTAAGACTAAGACTAAGACTAAGACTACAACTACAACTACAACTACAACTACAACTAAAACTAAAACTAAAACTAAAAGTAAAACTCGAGCCGCAATTATCTTCGAAATTAATCGAATTCTAGGAGAAACTTTTAGATCGATTGTTAAAGTCTTGAGAAAATCAACGCGATTTATTCGTCCAATTTTAACATCGTGACACCAAGGACAATTTATTTATCAAATAACGATCATGTCTGTGTATTGGGAGCGCGATCTGACGGATCGAGGTCTGCACGATTGCAATCAAAAACTTGTATTTATAATTTAAATTGCCTTCAATGGTACGTTCACCCTGTACACTGGTTTTAGTGTGCCAAGGACTCGCGAACAGATGGATCCATATAAAAGGGTTCGAGGAAAATATCGCGCAAACGTGGAAGGAAACAGTATTACAAGTCGACAACAGACACGTGCCGTTCGTTGTAATTTGCCACACCCTCAAACCGTGCTCGTTTCATCTTACGAGATCCTTCGTTATGTAATACGATGTTGTAACGTTTGCAGAAGTATTCTATTTGTTGTTCCCGTTGCTGCGACACGATGCAACGGAATGTTACGGTTAAAGTAAAAGAGGGAAAAAAGCTCGTCGAGTTTAGAACCGCACCCCTGAGTTTGGAGAAGGATAGAAAGATGGTCAATAGCAGCGCCTCCAGCGATAAACGACGGTTTCTGCACTAACGACAATGGCGTAATCAGCGATTCCAGCGCCCTTCCAGGCCTGGGTTAATCCTGCACTTTATACCTCGTATATTACACGTGCAGAAATTAACTCTGTGCTCGTATTTGATTCTTTACAAGTTTAAAGATTAAACGTGTACATATATTTATTACTTGTGTTTTTTTTTTTTTTTTTGTTTTTTTTTAACGGACGCACAAACCTTTTAAATTCCTCAACCGGATTATCGCAGAGTATCAAGTATCAAGTCGAATCGCGAGCCGATGGACATTGGAATACATTTATACCAAGGCCCAGAATTCATTTCAATCCCTAATAAGAAAGAATAAACTGCTATTTATCTCTGTATAGGAATTTGTCTCAACATCTGTTCCATTAAAAGTTATGCCAACCAAGTTTCATACAAATTTTTATTTAAGTACAAAACTTTTATCCATATCTACTCTGAAGAGTCTGTGCACACCCTTATTGTACGCCACTGAGTTACAACAGACTAACCTCCCCCTACATCCACGCGTGATTTCAATTTCGAACATCTCTACAAACGAAATCTTTGTTTTCTATCAAATACTCTCAACAGTTATTTAATTCTTTAAAGCTTCTGTTCAAAATACGATAGAGTTCAACTCGTCCAACCAACGTGGCAGTGTTACAGGGAAATAAACGATTTCGCAACTCGTTCTTAAATAGATAAAACGCGTGTCACAAATTGCATAAATTGTCGACGATTTAGGAACAATACGACTCGCCACACCTCCGGTTATACGACCGATGTACAATCTTACGAGTGATGTTCAACCCCCTTCGTCTGAACGCGCAAGTGGACCACTTCTAGAACGAACTCTATTCGTTCGGTTTTTATACACCTTTAAAATTTTCTCAAATAAAAAATAAATAAAAAATAAAATAAAATAAAATAAAATAAAATAAAATAAAATAAAATAA
>NC_071980.1:30774553-30778186 GCF_026283585.1 Hylaeus volcanicus | reverse complement strand
AATAAAATAAAATAAAATAAAATAAAATAAAATAAAATAAAATAAAAAATAAGAAAACAGAGAACAATGAGAGTAGATATCGGGTCACCGCCCTCCCTGTTCAACAGAACACATATGTCTAGATACGTGTACGTATCTTAAAGTTATTTCTACTCCCTGCTGGGTTCAAATTTATACATTTTGAGGGCAAAATGTTGTTTGATTTTGATCGACAAGTACATGTATAGGTATAGTACACATATAGGTATAAACTGATATTTTTTTTTCTCTTTCTTTTAAATATAATTTAATAAAAGGAAAGTAAAGTCGGTAAAACAGTTGAAGAATTGGGGTGGAAAGTGTCGTTGAATCGAAATGTGTCACAACAAAATACAGATACATAATACGTATAATATAATAGGTTTCTAAACATGATTTAATAAAACGAAACTATAGGAAGTAAAATTAGTAAGAAATGTGTGACAACAAAATATTGACTGTCAACACCTGTCTTACCGTCTGGTATCCTACTAGTCGACTTTCTGCCACGGTAACTAAAATACTTTGTTCTCTACGATATTACTAAGGCGGCATCGTATACTCCCCTTATTATATGAATATTATGAAATATTGCACAAACATTGACCAGAAAACGTTTCTAATCGACAAAATACAGATTGTAAGGTGTCAAGTTACCGATCGACGATGAAACGAGTGCAAATACCGTATCAACTGTCTGTTCGAAAGTCATGATTCGTATCAATCGAAATACTAGTAGAATACAAAGGGTGTTAGAGACCTACCAAATCTGACTCTATCCGTAACCCTAGATGGTATGTAACAATACGCATGTGAGTACATACCTCGAGAGGAGAATAGTCCGAGATGGATTGAAACATTATCCGATACTTGACAATGTCTTGCATGAACCTGAAGTGCGAACGACGCGATGGGATGACTCGAATGTCCTCTGCTGCGTAGCACTCGAATTTATTATAAATACGCACTTTGCTTTACACTGCAATTTCTCAGAATCATGTTTACCGAATCTCACAAAATAAACAAACGACAAACGTCGAGGGTTATCAGCTCTATTGAAATAATATTCCTCGTGGAATATATACGCGCACAAACTGTTTGTCGACGCGTTAACCAATCTTTCGAAATCTCATGGCAACACGGCTCGCGCTATACCGAAGGTGACCGCACCGCAGAAATCAAATCGACACAGCACCATCTGTTCGCAATTTTACGTTGCGAATAAGAGAGAAATAAGGACTTTGCGTGTGTGTATTTGTACGTTCCTTCGAATGTGCTTGCTTGCACGCGCGCGTGTGTGTGCGTGCGTGCGTGCGTGCGTGCGTGCGTGCGTGTGCGGGCGCGCGTGTGTGTACGTGTGCGAAGAAAAGAGGAAATGTGAGAAGTGAGGAGGAGAAAAGGGTGGCAGAGCGGCACGATAGATACGCGACGTTAAGCAACCCCTAATCTCTGTCAGCGTTACGGAGATACTGCCACCCCAACACGCCCTACTATCGGGACGAAAGGCGCCACTGGCGCGCCACTGGTTCGAGGGTGGGCAGTACCGTGGTGGGAGATTCCATCGAGGATACAACGAAACCTAAAAAGAACATCGAATCAAATATTAAATGTACGCTTTTCATATTTGTTAAACTCGGTCGTAAATTCATTTCGATACAGTTATCGTACTCTGAGCGAATTCATTAAAATATTTCACGTGTTCTACTAATGGAGAACCATTTTCGCTAGTAGGTCAAATACATATTTTTGGGGGTAGTTTCGTGTAAAGAGAAAAGTATAATGTTGGGCGGAAAAATTAATTCTGAGCCTTTACACAGATTCCTTTGAAATTTGATTTTATAACTATACGTACTCTCCCTTGGAATGCGTGGCTGAGAAAAGATTAAAACTTGTATGGTTATTCTTTTAAATAGCAAATGTAAATAATAAATGTCAAGCGAACCTTGGAAAGACACAACATTTATTTCCACCTCTAATACTTCATTAAATCTACATATACATATTTTCAACTACATAGATGTATAGAAAAGATGAAGGCACTAAAATCCTTAGATAACACAATGAACGGTAAAAGGATGTAGCTATTCTAATTAAACGCTATTCTTAAAACTATTATTCCAGCGATTTACAATGTCGAGGGTGTGAAATAAAAGTAGCACCTGTTTAAGAAAGGTAATTCACATACAACTGTTTATTGAGACATGTAGAATACATCTGGTCATACACAAAAATCTTTGACACTTTAAATCAAGCTCCTAGCCCGAAAAAGGAACCATTTTTAACATCGTTTTTAAATTCATCAATAATCATTACGTTCAACTACGTCACACTAAAATTAGGGGCAACTTTTAAAAAATCGCGGGAATTAAGAAAAAAAATTATAGAATAAAAGCAAAGCAATTGGAAGGTGAATAATTAAAAAGAAAAATTTGAAAAACGCAATTATCAACGATAAGAAGAATTTGGTCGTTTTAAGGAATTTGTCGTTCGTTTTTAGCCGTGGAGCTGACACGTGGCAATGTGGCGCGAGAAACATAAACCGTATATGTATACGTTCGTGTGAATAGTGTTGTTTACGTACAATAATGCTTGTTTGTTTCTTTTGTTATCATTTTTCATCTCGTACAATAGTTCCATTTTTGTAATTTGTTTCTCCTCGTTAGTGCTAAATAACATCACGTCACAAAATGCATATTCGCAGGAATATAATATATAATATATTTATATATAATTAAAAAAAAACACGTCTTTGGGTCGCTATTAACATAAATTGATCGACCCAAAAATCACACAACATCCGCCTGACACGGGCCAACCAAAAAGAGTCAAGTTCCCAAGGATGTGTGCCGCGAATTAGGGCAATGACCGGGTAAAAGGGCGCGCTTGCGGCTACAGCATCGTCAGCCACAGTGGTGCATTATCCTAAATGCGACCGATAACCCCCCCAGGCACCCCAGCTGCCACACCGGTCAAAGTATAAAATAGCGAAGGGTAAGTGATATAATATTGTTGGGGCGCCTCGAAGCTGGGGCAGGGCCAATATCGTAACGCTAGTACCTAGATCAGTCTAAAGTCTCGTCACCGTGAACTGCTTCCGCTTTTGCCAGTTATGCTTCCTTGCCCCCGCAAGTTGAACTTTTACACTCTTTTTATATCGTTCGTTCGTTCGTTCGTTATTTCCTTCTTTCTTACTTTCTTTTCTTTCTTACATTTTTATTATTTTTTTTTTTTTGCTTGCTTCCTACCTGCCTGTCTTACATATGTTTAATTAATCTTCCTTTATTATAATTTCGAAGGAAAACCAGAATTTATAGTGAAACGTTTATCGTGTCACAAAAAACCCACTCAGTATTGATTAGCAATATCATCCTTATTATATTCGTTAATATTAATTATTATTATTATATCCTCGATATTATGTTTTTTATAAATAGGGTGTGTAGGTAAGTAGAGTAGGTAGGTATAAAATACGGTAAGTGAATAATGAGTTTGTTGTTTTTGGGTGGTTGGGGAGGGGGGTGGGGGGTGGGGGGTGGGGGAGAGAGAGAGGGAGAGAGAGAGAGAGAGAGAGAGAGAGAGAGAGAGAGAGAGAGAGAGAGAGAGAGAGAGAGAGAG
>NC_071980.1:30770845-30774453 GCF_026283585.1 Hylaeus volcanicus | reverse complement strand
AGAGAGAGAGAGAGAGAGAGAGAGAGAGAGAGAGAGAGAGAGGTATATATTTATATACCATGGAAAGGTATATTCGATCTGCATAGATACGATCAATTTCTTTCGTTTCGACTGTCCGGTTGGCTTTTTCTCCCTCGTCCCTTACTCTTCTTTCTCTTTGATCCCTCTCTACTAGCTAGTCCGACGCCTTTCTCCTTTCAAACAATGATCGCATGACTGGGGGACAGGAAGTAAAAATTGAGGGGTTTTCATTCGTTATATTACTAGATATAGTTATATCATCGTTACCAAAACAGTATCGATGACGAAGAAGAATTAGACTTAAGTAAAATGTGAATAAAATGTAACAAAATGCTCATAAATACGAGAGTTCCGAGAACAATCGATTCGCATCCGAGATAATTCATTATTCTTATTTTTTTTTTCTTTTCATTTTTTTTATTTCTGTTCGAAGTGAATCGATCAATTCGTACTTTCATTGTATGGAAATCGTGATTTTTCTTTCCTACGCGTATCGTTAATTTCTTTTACCGTTCCTTTTCGTTATTTCCATTATGAAATTGCGTATATCTCGAACCTACTTGGCGTGCAATGTCCGATGGAGGCCAAAATACACGGTAGAGTTCTCTCGTCGATGCTGAACAATAAGACGATTACGGTGATATGCAGTCGCTCGATTACAACTGAATTATAATCTTATTCATTCTCTGTTTTTTCATTTATTTATTTCCTTTATTACTCATTTCTTTTTGTCGTTTATCCGATTCTGTGGTATCCGTCGTAATTCGGGGGTGCGTGTAAAATAGTATTGGATTTCTACTTATGTTCCATTTCTTTTTTTTTCCATTTTTTTTTATCGAATATTCTCCAGAACAGGGGGGTGTCTGGGCTCCAGGGACAGGGACCAACTACAGCCCGCACTTACAACTCTTACTAATTAACTAACAGGCTAACAATAACAACGAGTCAACACTCAAAATGTGTGCTGTATGTGTTCATGCATTTATAAACGTTGCGTACACTTTAAACATCCTAAATCAATCCGTGACTATCATTATCAAACTCGGTAGTCAGTCGTTTCTAAGTTCCTAAAAAACATCCCTGCGCGTGGCGCGGAGGAGCGTCGCGCGAACAAATCACAGCGACATAAAAATTTTGACAGTAAAATTTATGACAAAAATAAAAACGAAACGTATAAGCTAAACTTTTTCTCTATTCGTCCCGTGCGTCCGTCTAGTGTTCACCGGTCCAATTCAACGTCCTCAGACCACAAAAGAAAAAAAAAGAAGAAAAAAAACAAAAACCAAAACATATTAAAAAAAAAAAAGAAGAAGAAGAAGAAAGACATAAATAATAAATAGACTAATAATTTAGATTTCTAATTTTCTCTCGCTACTTGGGTACCGTCGTCGAAAAAATTTCCTAAGCGATTCTCATTTTTCGATTAATTTTGTTTAACCATTAATTTTCTTTTCTCTCTCTTAAGCCTCTCGTATGTTTCATATACCCGGTATAAAACCCTCTCTTGCGTGACCGTAACCGAACAAATGCGAGACGCTTCCATAAACACTCTCAAGAAATTTGATTTACAAACGTTTCATTTTCCGTATCCGTAAAACCTGTTTGACCCTTAATAATAATAATAGTTTCACTGACTGTACACATTTATAGACCAACAATAGAAGGTCCTAGCGGCACTTTGGCGCGCTTTTCTCGCATACGCACATACATACACACACCACGCATACGCGCATCCATTTAACACGTACACCTGTTCCCTTCCTTCAACTAGCGGCAAAAAAAAATTTGATCCAAACCCGTCGGTACATTGATGTACCAACGATCGCGATTGTTAACTCATTCGCACCCTTATCAACTTTCCCATAAAACAAAGAAAAAAAAGAACCTGCTTTGTCGCCAACGAACGATCTTTTTCTTTTTTTTTTTTTGTTACGAATATGGAACACGCTAGTTCTCAGCCCAACTACGAACAACACATTCGCTCTCTTGTCCATTTACTCGAATCCTCATTCGTACAAACGCGATTTCCTTTCCATCCGACTTATTCGAAAAGCATACACACACGCTGCTCCTTTTTTTCTCCGCGTAGACTCAAAAAATCGAATCGACGCGTAATAAAACCGCAGGCTTCCACGTTAATTCTCTTAACTAATACGATCCATCATCACAATTCCGATGTCAACATCGCCGATCTTCGTATCACTTGGCAGTAAAACAATGTGACAATGCAGTAGCGGTACTTAGTATTATCGTATTATATATATATATATATAAATATATAAATATATATATATATATATCGTATATATATATATATATATATATATATATATATAATAATAGTACGGGGTGGGTTGTTGGGTGGTCACTCCGATGTAATAATTAGTCCCAGTGGCACATCACTGTATACGTAATCACAACAACAACAGCGGGGCGATGGTGGTGGCGTCGAGCACGACGCTACGCGGCGAAATTTTCTCTTTTACGTTCTCGTTCACGTTTCCGTTTCCGTTTCCGTTTCCGTTTCCGTTTCCGTTTCCGTTTCCATTTCCATTTCCATACCAACGACTTTTACTTTGTTTTTGTTTGTTTGTTTGTTAAATATATACGAAAACATTTACAGTTATCAGATCGATCGAGTAAATGATGTTGTAAAGCGAATTACTTCCTTTCCCTACCTCCACAATCTTTCTCTCGTTTAAAGCCCTCTCAATTCTTATAATCATTCGCTTCCCTCCTCCTTTCCCGATTACCTCTCTGACGCCAACAGCATTCCTGGCTCTCGTTTGCGCAGCAACGAATCCAAATTTTGTCGTCTCCCATACGTCGTACGTGTCCGTTGTTGTATTGGTTGGTTTTTCCGTTTTGTTCGTGGTTGCTTGCGTGCGTGCTTTGTGTACGTGCGTATTCACTCACAGACTTGCAGAAGTTAGCTCCACGACTGATAGGAGTCTTGGTACCACTCGTGATCGTCGTTGGAAACGCCGCCGAGCGTGGCGGTCCTGCCTCCGAATCCAATATCACCGCCGCCACCACCACCACTACCGCCATTCACACTCGCCAATCCGTACGCATTGCCCAGTGGTTGTTGGGCGAGGGGTTGGTTTCCCCAGTTGCTCTGGAAGCGACGCTTAGATTCCCCCTGGTTCTGGTGACCCCCGTCAAATTTTCGTTTACCTGCTGTACAAACAAAGAAACAAACGACGAACGTCACATTAACGAGTCGAGGGACCAGCGCACTGGTCGCGCGTCACCCAAACGTCCTGAACACACTCGCCAACAAGAATAGCTATAGTTGGTGGAAAAATATGGCCAAATTCAAACTAATTTTAATAATATGCATTCAAACATTATTAATGGACATGTCTAGCTAAAGCTGTCCTCCTTTGTTGATATAACGCCAACGTTAGACCAACAAAGTTTCCTTTTTAGCGCAAAACGATAGACATTTGGTGTTTCAGCAAATATATCGAATCGGTCGTTTGACGAGTGACGATTTAGCGATTGGGAAACGCGGCGTTCAGGCGTGGGTAGTTACTCTGTGTGTGTGTGTGTGTGTGTGTGTGTGTGTGTGTGTGTGTGTGTGT